>NC_054468.1:234757226-234991124 GCF_017639515.1 Carcharodon carcharias
TGCCTCCCTGGTGCTAAGGTCAAGGATGTCTCAGAGCGGCTAGAGGACATTCTGAAGGGGGAGGGTGAACAGCCCGTGGTTGTGATACACATTGATAAAAATGACATACGTAAAAAAAGGTCCTAAAAGCAGAATATAGGGAGTTAGGAATTAAGTTGAAAAGTAGAACCTCAAAGATAGTGATCTCAGGGTTACTACCAGTGCCACATGCCAGTCAGAGTAGAAATAGCAGAATATGTTGGATGAATACGTGGCTGAAGAGATGGTGTGAGGGGGAGGGTTTCAGATTCCTGGGACATTGGGACTGGTCCTGGGGGAGATGGGATCAGTACAAACTGGACGGGTTACACCTGGGCAGGACCAGGACTGATGTCCTTGGGGGAATATTTGCTAGAGTGGTTGGGGAGGATTTAAACTAAAATGGCTGGGGGATGGGAACCTATGCAAGGAGTCAGAGGAGGGGGGAATCAAGGATAAGGATAAAAGACAGAAAGGGGAATAAGAAAAGTGATAGCTGGAGAAATCAAGGGCAAGAAGCAAACAGGGCCTCAGTGAAAAATAGTGAGAACGGAACAAGTAATCTTAAAAAGACAAGCTTTAAGGTTTTGTGCCTTACTGCGAGGAGCATTCACAATAAAGCAGATGAATTAACCGCGCAAATAGATGTAAACAGGTATGATATAGTCAGGATTACGGAGACATAGCTGCAGGGTGACCAGGGATGGGAACTGAGCATCCAGGGTTATTCAGTATTTAGGAAGGACAGACAAAAAGGGAACTGCGGTGGAGTTGCATTGCTAGGTTTAAGGTGGAAATTAACGCAATAGTGAGGAAAGGTATTAGCTCTAATGATATGGAAATTGTATGGGTGGAGCTGAGAAACAATAAGTGGCAAAAAATGTTAGTGGGGTTTGTATACAGACCCCCAAACTGTAATGGCGATGTTGGGAATGGCATTAAACAGGAAATTAGAGACACATGTAATAAAAGAACATCTGTAATTATGGGTGACTTTAATCTATATATAGATTGGGCAAACCAAATTAGTAACAATAGCGTAGAGGAGGAATTCCTGGAGTGTGTACAGGATGATTTTCTGGACCAATACGTTGAGGAACCAACTAGAGAACAGGCCATCCTCGACTGGGTATTGGGTAATGAGAAAGGAATAATTGGCAGTCTCGTTGTGTGCGGCCCCTTGGGGATGAGCGACCATAATATGATAGAATTCTTCATCAAGATGGACAGTGACATAGTTGATTCTGAGACTAGGGTCCTGAATCATAATAAAGGAAACTACGATGGTATGAGGCGCGAGTTGGCTATGAGGGATTGGGAAACATTACTAAAAGGGATGACGGTGGATAGGCAATGGCAAACATTCAAAGAGTAAATGGGTGAACTGCAAGAATTGTTTATTCCTGTCTGGCACAAAAGTAAAACAGGAAAGGTGGCCAAACCATGGCTTACAAGGGAAATTAGAGATAGCATTAGGTCTAAGGAAGAGGCATACAAATTGGCCAGAAGAAACAACAGACCTGAGGGTTGTGAGCAGTTTAGAATTCAGCAAAGGAGGACCAAGGGGTTGATTAAGAAGGGGAAAATAGAGTACGAGAGTAAGCTTGTGGGGAACATAAAAACTGACTGTGTAAAAATTTCTTTAAGTATGTGAAGACAAAAAGATTGGTGAAGACAAATGTTGGTCCCTTACAGTCAGAAACAGGGGAATTTATAATGGGGAACAAAGAAATGGCTGACCAACTAAATACATACTTTGGTTCTGTCTTCACAAAGGAGAACACAAATAACATACCAGAAATGTTGGGGAACACGGGGTTTAGTGAGAGGGAGGAACTGAAAGAAATCAGTATTAGTAGGGAAATGGTGTTGGAGAAATTGATGGGATTGAAGGCCTGGGGCCTGATGATCTACATCCCAGAGTACTTAAGGAAGTGGCCCTAGAAATAGTGGATACATTGGTGATCATCTTCCAAAATTCTATAGACTCTGGAACAGTTTCTACAGATTGGACAGTAGCTAATGTAACCCCACTATTTAAAAAGGGAGGTAGAGAGAAAACAGGGAATTATAGACCAGTCAGCCTGACGTCGGTAGTGGGGAAAATTCTAGAGTCCATTATAAAAGATTTAATAGCTGAGCACTTGGAAAACAGTGGCAGATTCGGACAGAGTCAGCATGGATTTATGAAAGGGAAATCATGCTTGACAAATCTACTGGAATTTTTCGAGGATGTAACTAGTAGAGTTTGATGAGGGGGGGCCAGTGGATGTGGTTTATTTGGACTTTCAGAAGGCTTTCGACAAAGTCCCACATAAGAGATTAGCGTGTAAAATTAAAGCGCATGGGATTGGGGGTAGTGTATTGAGATGGATAGAAAACTGGTTGGCAGACAGGAAACAAAGAGTAGGAATAAATGGGACTTTTTCCGAATGGCAGGCTGTGACTAGTGGGGTACCGCAGGGATCGGTGCTGGAACCCCAGCTATTCACAATATATATTAATGATTTAGATGAGGGAACTAAATGTAATATCTCTAAATTTGCAGATGACACAAAGCTGGGTGGGAGGGTGAGCTGTGAGGAGGATGCAGAGATGCTTTAGGGTGATTTGGACAAGCTGAGTGAGTGGGCAAATGCATGACAGATGCAGTATAATGTGGATAAATGTGAGGTTAACCATTTTGGTAGCAAAAACAGGAACGCAGATTATTATGTGAATGGCTATAAATTGAGAGAGGGGAATGTGCAACGAGACCTGGGTGTCCTTGTACACCAGTCGCTGAAGGTAAGCATGCAGGTGCAGCAGGCGGTAAAGAAGGCAAATGGTATGTTGGCCTTCATAGCGAGAGGATTCGAGTACAGGAACAGAGATGTCTTGCTGCAATTGTACAGGGCCTTGGTGAGACCACACCTGGAATATTGAGTGCAGTTTTGGTCTCCTTATCTGAGGAAGGATGTACTTGCTATAGAGGGAGGGCAGCGAAGGTTTACCAGACTGATTCCTGGGATGGCGGGACTGACATATGAGGAGAGATTGAGTCGGTTCGGATTATATTCACTGGAGTTCAGAAGAATGAGGGGGGATCTCATAGAAACCTATAAAATTCTAACAGGACTAGACAGGGTAGATGCAGGAAGGATGTTCCCGATGGTGGGGGAGTCCAGAACCAGGGGTCACAGTCTGAGGATATGGGGTAGACCATTTAGGACTGAGATGAGGAGAAATTTCTTCACCCAGAGAGTGGTGAGCCTGTGGAATTCGCTACCACAGAAAGTAGTTGAGGCCAAAACATTGTATGTTTTTCAAGAAGGAGTTAGATATAGCTCTTGGGGTGAAAGGAATGAAAGGGCATGGGGAGAAAGCAGGAGCAGGTTATTGAGTTGGACGATCAGCCATGATCATAATGAATGGTGGAGCAGGCCCGAAGGGCCGAATGGCCTACTCCTGCTCCTAGTTTCTACGTAACACTGGACAATGCTGAAACTGACTGGTTGGAACTGAGATTGGTCACATGGATGGTGCTGAAACTGACCAGTTGGAATTGACATTGTAACACTTGGCCATGCTGAAACTGACCAGCTGGAATTTGGACTGTGATATTCTGACACTCTCAGGTTGACAGTGTAACTGACAGGTCGCTGCTGTCTGTGAATGACTCTTATGGGTTACAGTGGGAGAGTGGCTCATTTTCTGAGCTTGTGTTCTTGAGGCCAGAGCATTTGACCTACATTTGATCTCAAATCTCCTCATGACAGCTGGGGCACCTAAATTTAGTTATTAAATAGATCTGGAATCAAATGTCAGTCTCAGTAATGATGAGACTGAAACAACGGGAATGTTATTAAAACCCAACATGTTCCCTTTAGGGAAGGAAATCTCATGTCCTTACCCGGTCTGGTGTAGATGTGACTCCAGACCCACGGCAAGGTGATGGATTCCTGACTGTCCCCTGAAATAGCCGAGCAAAACATTCCGGAGTCTTCAAGAAGGTGGAAACAATGTAAAGCATTCAGAACCCTGGGCTTTATTAATTGGGGCATTGAGTACAAGAGCAAGGAAGTTATACTGAACATGTATAAGTCCCTAGTTCAGCCTCAGCTGGAGTATTATGTCCAGTTCTGGGCCCCACACTGTAGGAAGGATGTAAAGGCATTGGAGAAAGTGTAGAGAAGATTCATGAGAATGGTTCCAGGGATGAGGGACTTCAGTTATGAAGATATTCCTAACTTCTTCAGTCTGTTTTTCTTGGAGAAGGTTGAGAGGAGATTTGATAGAGGTGTTCAAAATCATGAGGGGTCTGGACAGGGCAGATAGGGAGAAAGTATTCCTATTCGTGAAAGGGTTGAGAACCAGAGAGCACAGATCTAAATTAATTGGTAAAAGAAGCAAGGGAGACATGAGGAAAATCTTTTTCACGCAGCAAGTGGTTAGAGCCTGGAATGCGCTGGCTGAGAGTGTGGTAGAGGCAGAGTCAGTTGAAGCATTCGAAAGGGAATTAGACTGTTATCTATTCAGGGAGAATGTTCAGGGTTAGGGGGAGAGGTGGGGGAAATAGAACTAAGTGAATCACTCATTTGGAGAGCCGCTGCACTGTTATAATTCTGAGATTCTTTTCCTGCGAAATGTGTCTTGTGACCTGTTGCTGGGCAGATTCCCAATTCATCGAGAGCATCGTCCAGGCGGAGGGAATCTAATAGCCGAGGGCTGCGATCACAGGGACAGCCCGAGGACCCTGATTGGAGGGTCAACCCAAGGGTCATCCCATGACCTCCGAGCTACTGCTCCAGGGATCTTACTGTGCAGAAAGTGGAAGTATTTTTCTGTGAGATGCCTCAATGTGTGCGGCTGTAAACACATACAAGTGATCTAATTTAAATAGTAACAGCTCTCTCTCTTTCATCAGGAGATTTACACAACTCACCATGGCGGGTAAGGACGAGAACCTTTTGGCAAACATTAACAGTGCTTTCTTGAAACATACCAAGGCTGAAGAGGTGAGGAGGGACAATATGCTCATCATGCAACCCTATGCCAACTGGGAGGAGTTCCTGATGCCCGCTCCCATGTCAATTGCCATCCTCGGTGAACTGATCATCATTTCTTCTGTCAGTGACTTCCCTGTAAACAAGCACACCCCGGACAGACAATACAAATACATCAAGTATCCTGAGTCTTTCCGGGCCTGCTTGATGCAGGTCAGTAACCAGGGCTGGAAAAGCTTTAACTTGGCCCATACAAACATGGATCAGGTTCGGCTTCACTCCCAGAGTGTCCCTACACACCTGAAGAACACTGTGAAAACCTTGATGGAGGGTGACCAGCAGGCTCTGCAGAAGATCCTCCCTCTGCAGTTGAGCAGCATCAAGGCTGTTGCTGATGAGTGTCTGGGACTAGCTCAGGAGGTGGAACAAAGCTTCTCCTCTGTCACTGACTTAATCCATGAGCTGCTGGAGGCCTGTACCAGTGCCAAGGGGGTGTATGAGGCTGAGTCCAAGGAGGTCCAGCATTCCCTGGAGGAGGCCAAGCTTCGAAAGGCCACAGCGGAGAATGAGAAGAGGCTGGTGGAGGAATATTTCACCAGCATGAACAAGAAGGTAGAGGAGGCCCATGATGCCTATAGGGCAGCGCTGGGGTCTGCACCCAGTGAGTGGGGGATTGTGGGCATGTTTGCTGTGGAGAACTCGATCAACATGGTCAGCAACCTTGTGAGTGGCTTCATGTCAATGGTTACAGCCGACCCGGTGAGTCTGTCTACCACCGTGGTGGAGACCTTGGCCAATGTTGGCAATGTCGTTGCAGAGAAGGTGAGGAACAAGGACCGAGCCAAAACTTCAGCCCAGCAAACTGAACTGGACCCGGTGGCTGCCAGTAATGTCCTATCCAAGTCCAGTGAGCTGCTGATAGCCACAGTGAAGCTTCAGGACCTACTATCTGAGGATGCTAAACTGAGTCTGAATAAACTCCTGGACGATATGACTGGCAGAGTGAACTCTGACATCTCCAGGCGCATGTTCCAGAAGATTAAAACAGAGATCAACCTGGAGGAGGACTGCAGCCCAAAGGAGGCGGCACTAACCCTGTGCAGAAAGGGAATTGCAATCTGTGAGAAGCTGGAGGAGATTGGCCAATGTGAAAGTCCCAGCGAGGAGCAGATGGAGCATGTAGCTATGAGGATCGGGGAGCTCTATGGGAAAGTGGTGAAGTTCAGTGCAGGGTGCATGGCCTCCAACAGCTCATCAGTGTTGCCCCAGACTGCCCCAAACCTGTCCAAGGTGATTGGAGACCAAGATCCTGAGGAGAAGAGCATCGTACAGACTGTGGTGACACAGGCCAGGTTAAAGATTGAGAATGCCAAAGCACATTTGGATAGCACCCGGGCAGAGTATGAGAGGAGTTTCCAGTCCATGAAGGAGACTAACAAGGAATTGGACGAGATCTTGATCATGATGAGGAAATGCCAAGTGACGAAGATTGACTTTGATACCACACTGAAGATGTTGGCACAGGGCCTGGACGCATTGGGTCGGGTGAGAGAACAGTGGACCAAGATGATCCGCTTCTTTCAGATGGTTTCCAACTTGATCCACATCTGCCTCACCAAGTCCCTGGAAAAGTTCACCACTGACACTGAGCAAATCCGAGGAATCACGGGCTACAATCAGCAAAAACTCATCAGAGACTTAGTTTATGCCCAGGCCTTTCAGGCAACCAACATCTCTTACCTGATCAACATGATCTCCAGAACCTACGTGGAGATTTCCAGCAAGTACCTGATGAGCCGAGTGACCAGCCTCGGGCGACTCATTACCCTGGACCCAGAGGATGCGGAATTCCAAACCGAGCGGCAACTGTTACAACAAGGCTGTGATGAAGCCCGCAAAATGATCATGGAACGTGTGCTGAGCAGCAAGGAGGAGTTTGAGAGTCGGATAGAGCAGCGCATTGAAGCCATTGACTCTGGTTTAAAGGCACTGCTCCCTCCACCTTCCGAATGTGAAGTGCAGGCGATTGAGTGCTCACGGAAACAGGAAACCCAATCCATCTTCGAGGAGATTGCAGAGGAGGAGGAGGATCAGTGGGCCTGAGAATGGAAAAATACTCCAGTGGGAATGGTGAGTGGGGAAGAGAAACTAACGGATTGAGAAGTGGAGCTCAGTGTGTTTCTCTTCCTTTGTTTCTATAGTTAGGTGGAAGTGACATAGGGAGAGCATAGGATTGAGGGACACGGGGAGAGGGGGGATTGAGGGACATGGGGAGAGGGGGATTGAGGGACACGGGGAGAGCATAGGATTGAGGGACACGGGGAGAGCATAGGATTGAGGGACACGGGGAGAGGGGGGATTGAGGGACATGGGGAGAGGGGGATTGAGGGACACGGGGAGAGCATAGGATTGAGGGACACGGGGAGAGCATAGGATTGAGGGACACGGGGAGAGGGGGGATTGAGGGACACGGGGAGAGGGGGGATTGAGGGACATGGGGAGAGGGGGGATTGAGGGACATGGGGAGAGGGGGGATTGAGGGACACGGGGAGAGGGGGGATTGAGGGACATGGGGAGAGGGGGGATTGAGGGACACGGGGAGAGGATGGGATTGAGGGACACGGGGAGAGGGGGGATTGAGGGACACGGGGAGAGGGGGGATTGAGGGACATGGGGAGAGGGGGGATTGAGGGACATGGGGAGAGGGGGATTGAGGGACACGGGGAGAGGGGGGATTGAGGGACACGGGGAGAGGGGGGATTGAGGGACACGGGGAGAGGATAGGATTGAGGGACATGGGGAGAGGGGGATTGAGGGACATGGGGAGAGGGGGATTGAGGGACACGGGGAGAGGGGGGATTGAGGGACACGGGGAGAGGGGGGATTGAGGGACACGGGGAGAGGGGGGATTGAGGGACACGGGGAGAGGGGGGATTGAGGGACACGGGGAGAGGATAGGATTGAGGGACATGGGGAGAGGGGGATTGAGGGACATGGGGAGAGGGGGGATTGAGGGACATGGGGAGAGGGGGGATTGAGGGACATGGGGAGAGGGGGGATTGAGGGACACGGGGAGAGGGGGGATTGAGGGACACGGGGAGAGGGGGGATTGAGGGACACGGGGAGAGGGGGGATTGAGGGACACGGGGAGAGGGGGGATTGAGGGACACGGGGAGAGGGGGGATTGAGGGACACGGGGAGAGGGGGAATTGAGGGACACACGGAGAGGATGGGATAGAGGGACACGGGGAGAGGATGGGATTGAGGGACATGGGGAGAGGGGGATTGAGGGACACGGGGAGAGGGGGATTGAGGGACACGGGGAGAGGGGGGATTGAGGGACACGGGGAGAGGGGGGATTGAGGGACACGGGGAGAGGGGGGATTGAGGGACACGGGGAGAGGGGGGATTGAGGGACACGGGGAGAGGGGGGATTGAGGGACACGGGGAGAGGGGGGATTGAGGGACACGGGAAAAGGGGGGATTGAGGGACACGGGAAAAGGGGGGATTGAGGGACATGGGAAAAGGGGGGATTGAGGGACACGGGAAAAGGGGGGATTGAGGGACACGGGGAGAGGGGGGATTGAGGGACACGGGGAGAGGATGGGATTGAGGGACACGGGGAGAGGGGGGATTGAGGGACACGGGAAAAGGGGGGATTGAGGGACACGGGGAGAGGGGGATTGAGGGACACGGGGAGAGGGGGATTGAGGGACACGGGGAGAGGGGGGATTGAGGGACACGGGGAGAGGGAGGATTGAGGGACACGGGGAGAGGGGGGATTGAGGGACACAGGGAGAGGATGGGATTGAGGGACACGGGGAGAGGGGGGATTGAGGGACACGGGGAGAGGGAGGATTGAGGGACACGGGGAGAGGGGGGATTGAGGGACACAGGGAGAGGGAGGATTGAGGGACACGGAGAGGGGGGATTGAGGGACACGGGGAGAGGGGGGATTGAGGGACACGGGGAGAGGGGGGATTGAGGGATATGGGGAGAGGGGGGATTGAGGGACACGGGAAGAAGATAGGACTGATATGGGGAGAGGCTGTGTCGGTGGGATTGGGGAATATGATTTAATTTGTGATTAAGAAATAGATTCTAATTGGCTCTTTCTTGCCCCAGTAAACTCTAAAATAATGAAACTGTTTTTCAGCAGGTTTGAAAGGAGTTGTTTGAAGCAAAGGTGAATGGGTATCGATCTCCAGGGAGCAGCATCACCTGAGTCTGCATTGACACCTGCAGAGTTATTTCTGGCTGTGTTAGAATATTGGGCCTACCGTGTGATTTGCAGCCTAATAACTGAGCTTAAGATTCATCAGAGAGAGAGCAGCGTCCACCCTGCCTCTCTACCCTGCCCTCTGTGTGATGTCACGTTCTACCCCTGACAGGTTACTCAAATGTTTGGACCAGGAGAATTATGAAAATTAATGAGAAAACTCTTAAAACTCACATTGAACACAAATGTATTTACTGGAACAAAAACAGAATTACCTGGAAAAACTCAGCAGGTCTGGCAGCATCGGCGGAGAAGAAAAGAGTTGACGTTTCGAGTCCTCATGACCCTTCGACAGAGTTGACTCGAAACGTCAACTCTTTTCTTCTCCGCCGATGCTGCCAGACCTGCTGAGTTTTTCCAGGTAATTCTGTTTTTGTTTTGGATTTCCAGCATCCGCAGTTTTTTTGTTTTTATCAATGTATTTACTGGGTTTGAACAATACCCCCATTACAATACCCCCATTAACCACACACCTGTTAGACACAAATGTGTTACAAGGAATGTTGTACGATCGCTCAGTGAACAGTCAACCTCTCTGTTTGTGTCACCCTCGCAGCTTTCAAAGTCTTTAGGCCATTTTGACCAGTTGACTGAGTATTTTTATAAACATGTTCAGTCATAAAATTACATTATCTTTGTCTTTTCAGGCACCAGAGCTCCATGTTCTTGTGTACATAAAGCTTCTCCAGAGCTCTGGCTTGACATCAAAGTGAAACATTGCTTTAAATTCTCTGTTTATTGATTGTGACTCATTTTTTTACTTCTGCCTCTTGTGCTAACCATGTGACACACCAATGCCTCTGTTTATCTGTGATGCTGCTCCCCACTGGGGTTGAATAGCTTCCACAAATCTCCACCACAAACTAAGTCAGCCAAAAATATTACCGCTTCTTCCAACACAGCGTCTCCACCCCCACCCCCACCCCCTGACTGAAGGGCAGGAGACCATTGCACATCAGCATTTCCCACCCTCCCCAATCCCCCCTTCCATCCCACTTAATCCCAAATTCTCATTTATTTGTCAATTGTCTGTAACCCTATAGATTCTCTCTTCTCCCAGTTGAGAGCTGACCTGTGACATCCCTGTGACTCTGAGTACTGGCTTCATGCTGCCATGTCATCATCTTGAAATTTTAGACAGCATTAAACTGATTTGATCAAATCTTCAGTCTCTGTTTCCTTTGTAGATTCTGCTGTTTGAAATCTACTGTTGGATTAGAGAGAGAGAGAGAGCACAAGGAAAGCTGTGCTAATGGGATACCAACTATCCATCTTCCTGGAGTTTCTCATTCTCTGGATCCAGCCTCACTGACCATCCTGGTTACCTGGAGGCAGTGATGTTTGTACCGTGCTCTGGAACTGCTACGAGCTATTTAATACAATTTGAGGGTTTTGCTCACTCACTCCAGAGGGTAGTTAAAAGTCAATGGGATTGGAGACTTACACAGGCTCAGATCTGATAAGGATGGTTAAAAGTGGAGAAGGTTGGGGAGATTTAATTAATCTGTTCCAAATCACAGAGCATTTTAATCAAGTAAATAAGGCGAAACTGGAGATAATTGGCTAAAGAACCAGAGGGGGAGATGAGGAGAATTTATGTTTTAAGCACAGCAAGTTGTTGTGATCTGGAAGGTGCTGCCTGAAAGAGTGGTGGAAGCAGGCTCAATAGGAACCTTCAAAAGGGAATTGGGTAACTGGGAATTGAAAGAGGAAAGTTTATCAGCCTGAAGGGAAAGAGCAGAGGATTGGGATTAACCGGATGTCTCCAAGAGCCATCATAGAGACCACGGGCTGAATGGCCTCTTCCTGTGCTACATTATTCTTAGAGTTGAAATGACGGTAACTTTCCTTTTGCAAAGAATGTGAGCAAACACAGCATGCACGTTCTGCTGGACTAGCAGTAAGATTGAGAGAGTGCAGAGAAGATTTACTAGGATGTTGCTGGGTCTTCAGGAGTTGAGTTACAGGGAAAGATTAAACAGGTTAGGACTTTATTCCTTGGAGCGTAGAAGAATGAGGGGAGATTTGATAGAAGTTTACAAAATTATGAGGGGTATAGACAGAGTAAATGCGAGTAGGCTCTTTCCACTTAGATTAGGAGAGATAAACACGAGAGGACATGGCTTTAGGGTGAAAGGGGAAAGGTTTAGGGGGAACATTAGGGGGAACTTCTTCACTCAGAGAGTGGTGAGAGTGTGGAACAAGCTACCATCTGACGTAAATGCGGGCTCACTCTTAAGTTTTAATAACAAATTAGATAGATACATGGATGGGAGAGGTCTGGAGGGTTATGGACTGGGTGCAGGTCAATGGGACTAGTGGAATAATATTTTGGCACAGACTAGAAGGGCCGAATGGCCTGTTTTTCTGTGCTGTAGTGTTCTATGGTTCTAGATAATCAGTATTGTTCATTAGCAACTTGAACTAGAACAATAACATATTTATATAGTGCCTACCTTTAATGTAATGAAACTTCCCAGGGTGATTCGCAGGAACATTATAAAACAAACTGTGACCCTGTGCCACGTTATGAGATATTGGGTCAGGTGACCAAAAGCTTGGCCAATGAGAGAGGTTTAAAGAAGCTTCTTAAAGGAGGAAAGTGAGGTAGAGACGCGGGAAGGTGTAAACAGGCAATTCCAGAGCTTGGGGTCCAGGCAGCTGAAGGCATGGCCACCAATGGTGGAGTGTTTAAAACCCTGGATGGACAAGAGGTCAGAATTGGAGGAGTACAGGTACATCACAGGATTGTTCTTTTGGTAGAAGTTACAGAGATGTGGAGAGGTGAAGATTTGACAACAAGGATGAGAATTTTAAAGTCAAGACATTGCTTGACTGGGAGCCGATGTAGGTCAGTGAGCACAAGGGTGACAGGGGAACGATATCTGCTGCAAGTTCAGAGATTTTGCAGAGTTTTGGAGGGTTGAATGTGGAAGACCAACCAGGAGGACATGGAATAGTTGAGTTTGGAAGTAACAGAGGGTATGAGTGAGGGTTGCAGCAGCGGACGAGCTGATACGGGGAGAAGTCGGCCAATGTTATGGATCTGCAAACAGACGGACTTAGTAATGGTGTGAGTATAAGGTCAAAAACTCATCTTGGGATCAAATGTGACAGCAAAGTTGTGACTAATCTGGCTTAATCTCAGACTGTTGCCAGAGAGAGGGATGGAGACGGTAGCTGGGGAACGGAGTGTGGAATGGGGACTGAAAACAATGGCTTCAGTCTTCCCAATGTTTAACTGGAGGAAATTTCTGCCCATCCAGTACTGGATGTAGGATAAACAGCCTGATCGTTTAGCGGCAGTGGGGAAGTCGAGAGAGCTGGTGGTGAGGGAGAGCTGGGTGTTGCCAACATACATGTGAAAATTATACACTGTGCTTTCAGATAATGTTGCCGAGGGGCAGCAGGTAGAGGAGGAGACCGAGGATAGGTCCCTGTGGGACACCAAAGGTAACAATGGGTGAGGAAGAAGAGAAGCCATTGCAAGTGATTCACAGGCTGTGATTAAATAGATAAAAATGGAACCAGGTGAGTGCAGTCCCACCCAGCTGGACAACATCATTACAGGACCAGAGCAGCCCCATGTTACAGCAAGGCTACTCAATCTGCTCGGACCCACCTTGCCGGTTAGTGGTTTGTGGTTTATTTTAAGGATGTGACATGTCCCACTCACTCCCTGTGGTTTAGCCCAGTTCTCCTTTTGGTTATTTTCCTACAGACACACAGAGCAGATGCTGCCAGCATCTCAGGACACTTAACCTGTTCTGCAAATTTCCTGCCCCACGTTTGTAACCCAGGAAACTTCAGAGAGATAAAGGACCTCCCTCACCCTCCATCCCCCCCAACCCCTCCTCCCTCATCCTCCTCCCTCCCCCCAGCCTCCTCCTCCCCAACCCCTTCTCCCTCACCCTCCTCCCTCCCCCCAGCCTCCTCCCCCCCAACCCCTTCTCCCTCACCCTCCTCCACCACCTTCCTCCCCAACCCATCCTCCCTCACCCCTCTTCCCCCATCCTCCCCCCACACCTCCTCCCTTACTCTCCCCCCACCCTCCACCCCCACCCTCCTCCTCCCCATAACCCCTCGTCCCCAACCTTTCTCCCCCACCCTCCTCCCTCACCCTTCGCCCACCCATCCTCCCTCACCCTTCAACCCCACTCCTCCTCCCTCACACACACTACTTCCCTCTCCCTGTATCCCAAATTCCCTCTCCCTGATATCCCCTCCTTCCCTCCCCATTCCCTTCCATCTCCCTCTCTGGACTCAGTCAGGTGCCACCCTGATCAATCTAATGTCCCTGTTGATAATTGTGAGGTTCAGGCTCCAGTTCTGGATCTGGATCTTGGGGTTCAGGCTCCAGTTCTGGATCTGGATCTTGGGGTTCATGCTCCAGCTCTGGATCTGGATCTTGGAGTTCAGGCTCCAGCTCTGGATCTGGATCTTGGAGTTCAGGCTCCAGATCTGGATCTTGGAGTTCAGGCTCCAGTTCTGGATCTGGATCTTGGGGTTCAGGCTCCAGTTCTGGATCTGGATCTTGGGGTTCAGGCTCCAGTTCTGGATCTGGATCTTGGGGTTCAGGCTCCAGTTCTGGATCTGGATCTTGGGGTTCAGGCTCCAGTTCTGGATCTGGATCTTGGAGTTCAGGCTCCAGTTCTGGATCTGGATCTTGGGGTTCAGGCTCCAGTTCTGGATCTGGATCTTGGGGTTCAGGCTCCAGTTCTGGATCTGGATCTTGGGGTTCAGGCTCCAGTTCTGGATTCGGATATTGGGATTCAGGCTCCAGTTCTGGATCTGGACCTTGGGGTTCAGGCTCCAGCTCTGGATCTGGATCTTGGGGTTCAGGCTCCAGTTCTGGATCTGGATCTTGAGGTTCAGGCTCCAGTTCTGGATTCGGATATTGGGGTTCAGGCTCCAGTTCTGGATTCGGATATTGGGATTCAGGCTCCAGTTCTGGATTCGGATATTGGGATTCAGGCTCCAGTTCTGGATTCGGATATTGGGATTCAGGCTCCAGTTCTGGATTCGGATATTGGGATTCAGGCTCCAGTTCTGGATTCGGATATTGGGATTCAGGCTCCAGTTCTGGATTCGGATATTGGGATTCAGGCTCCAGTTCTGGATTCGGATATTGGGATTCAGGCTCCAGTTCTGGATTCGGATATTGGGATTCAGGCTCCAGTTCTGGATTCGGATATTGGGGTTCAGGCTCCAGTTCTGGATCTGGATCTTGGGGTTCAGGCTCCAGCTCTGGATCTGGATCTTGGGGTTCAGGCTCCAGCTCTGGATCTGGATCTTGGGGTTCAGGCTCCAGTTCTGGATCTGGATCTTGGGGTTCAGGCTCCAGCTCTGGATCTGGATCTTGGGGTTCAGGCTCCAGCTCTGGATCTGGATCTTGGGGTTCAGGCTCCAATTCTGGATCTGGATCTTGGGGTTCACACTCCAGCTCTGGATTTGGATCTTGGGGTTTAGGCTCCAGTTCTGGATTCGGATCTTGGGGTTCAGGCTCCAGTTCTGGATTCGGATATTGGGATTCAGGCTCCAGCTCTGGATTTGGATCTTGGGGTTCAGGCTCCAGTTCTGGATCTGGATCTTGGGGTTCAGGCTCCAGTTCTGCATCTGGATCTGAGGGTTCAGGCTCCAGTTCTGGATCTGGATCTTGGGGTTCAGGCTCCAGTTCTGGATCTGGATCTTGGGGTTCAGGCTCCAGTTCTGGATCTGGATCTTGGGGTTCAGGCTCCAGTTCTGCATCTGGATCTGAGGGTTCAGGCTCCAGTTCTGCATCTGGATCTTGGGGTTCAGGCTCCAGTTCTGCATCTGGATCTTGGGGTTCAGGCTCCAGTTCTGCATCTGGATCTGAGGGTTCAGGCTCCAGTTCTGGATCTGGATCTTGGGGTTCAGGCTCCAGTTCTGGATCTGGATCTTGGGGTTCAGGCTCCAGTTCTGGATCTGGATCTTGGGGTTCAGGCTCCAGTTCTGGATTCGGATATTGGGATTCAGGCTCCAGTTCTGGATCTGGACCTTGGGGTTCAGGCTCCAGCTCTGGATCTGGATCTTGGGGTTCAGGCTCCAGTTCTGGATCTGGATCTTGGGGTTCAGGCTCCAGTTCTGGATTCGGATATTGGGGTTCAGGCTCCAGTTCTGGATTCGGATATTGGGATTCAGGCTCCAGTTCTGGATTCGGATATTGGGATTCAGGCTCCAGTTCTGGATTCGGATATTGGGATTCAGGCTCCAGTTCTGGATTCGGATATTGGGATTCAGGCTCCAGTTCTGGATTCGGATATTGGGATTCAGGCTCCAGTTCTGGATTCGGATATTGGGATTCAGGCTCCAGTTCTGGATTCGGATATTGGGATTCAGGCTCCAGTTCTGGATTCGGATATTGGGGTTCAGGCTCCAGTTCTGGATCTGGATCTTGGGGTTCAGGCTCCAGCTCTGGATCTGGATCTTGGGGTTCAGGCTCCAGCTCTGGATCTGGATCTTGGGGTTCAGGCTCCAGTTCTGGATCTGGATCTTGGGGTTCAGGCTCCAGCTCTGGATCTGGATCTTGGGGTTCAGGCTCCAGCTCTGGATCTGGATCTTGGGGTTCAGGCTCCAGTTCTGGATCTGGATCTTGGGGTTCAGGCTCCAGCTCTGGATTTGGATCTTGGGGTTTAGGCTCCAGTTCTGGATTCGGATCTTGGGGTTCAGGCTCCAGTTCTGGATTCGGATATTGGGATTCAGGCTCCAGCTCTGGATTTGGATCTTGGGGTTTAGGCTCCAGTTCTGGATTTGGATCTTGGGGTTCAGGCTCCAGTTCTGGATCTGGATCTTGGGGTTCAGGCTCCAGTTCTGCATCTGGATCTGAGGGTTCAGGCTCCAGTTCTGGATCTGGATCTTGGGGTTCAGGCTCCAGTTCTGGATCTGGATCTTGGGGTTCAGGCTCCAGTTCTGGATCTGAATCTTGGGGTTCAGGCTCCAGTTCTGCATCTGGATCTGAGGGTTCAGGCTCCAGTTCTGGATCTGGATCTTGGGGTTCAGGCTCCAGTTCTGCATCTGGATCTGAGGGTTCAGGCTCCAGTTCTGGATCTGGATCTTGGGGTTCAGGCTCCAGTTCTGCATCTGGATCTGAGGGTTCAGGCTCCAGTTCTGGATCTGGATCTTGGGGTTCAGGTGCTAATGCTTGATCTGGATGCTGGACCCTCTGTTGATTTGGAAGGCGGGGAGCAGGGGCTGGGTGAAGGTGGCCTGGAAGTGATGCAGAGGGACAGCGATGTCAGTGATACCATAGAAGGTCAAGGTCTGGCCAGGAATGCTCAGGTAGAGGCCAAGGCACTGGTACGGGGCAGGAACTGGGTCACTTGGTTTGTTAGAGTGCCAGGCAATCCCACTGCCTTCGGCCAGCTCCAGACACCATGAAACCTGGTTGCGCCCCAGGAAGGAGGCAGCACCACGGCTGCTGCGGTTGATTTGGCGATAAGCAAGGCCAACCATCACCGGGGCCCCAGTGATTGACATCTCCCAGTAATAGCGGCCATCAGGGAACTCCTGTTCGCCCAGGACCTGACAGATCCGAGTGAATCTCTCTGCGTGGGCTGGATAATTCTGCAGCTCAGGGTGTGTGTTGACCACACGTCGTCTGGAATCCGACAGATGCAGTGAGTCAGAGGCTGTGTTCGGGTCAAAGGTTATCTCCGTTAAATCTGCATCAAGAGACAGAGAGAGAACCATACATCATGGAGTGATATCACGCTGACTGGCAACACGGGGTTAGATACAGAATAAAGCTCCCTCTACACTGTCCCCATCAAACACTCCCAGGACAGGTACAGCACGGGGTTAGATACAGAGTAAATCTCCCTCTACACCGTCCCCATCAAACACTCCCAGGACAGGTACAGCATCGGGTTAGATACAGAGTAAAGCTCCCTCAACACCGTCCCCATCAAACACTCCCAGGACAGGTACAGCACGGGGTTAGATGCAGCTCCCTTGCTGATACTCACATTGCATGAGTTGTTGCCGGGTCTGTGGTTCTGGAGGAGTCTCCTGGAGGGTTCTGGGTACAGAGAGAGTGAGTCTTTCATCATCTATACAGAGAGAAGTAAAGGGAAAGAATTAGTATTTTGTGTTGCAACATTTCCACCTTAAACTAGAGAAAGCTGTGGATTTGTTTCTGCCCCTTTGTCTTATTGTTATTGTAACACCCGATTGGTGTGGATGTTTCAGGGATTACAGAGGGTCAGTACTGGGGGAATGCTGCACAGTCAGAGGGTCAGTACTGAGGGAGTGCTGCTCTGTCGGAGGTCAGTACTGAGGGAGTGCTGCACTGTCAGAGGGTCAGTACTGTGGGAGTGCCGCACTGTCGGAGGGTCAGTACTGAGGGAGTGCTGCACTGTCCGAGGGTCAGTACTGAGGGAGTGCTGCACTGTCAGAGGGTCAATACTGAGGGAGTGCTGCACTGTCAGAAGGTCAGTACTGAGGGAGTGCTACACTGTCAGAAGATCAGTACTGAGGGAGTGCTACACTGTCAGAAGGTCAGTACTGATGGAGTGCCGCACTGTCAGAGGGTCAGTACTGAGGGAGTGCTGCACTGTCAGAGGGTCAATACTGAGGGAGTGCTGCACTGTCAGAAGGTCAGTACTGAGGGAGTGCTACACTGTCAGAAGATCAGTACTGAGGGAGTGCTACACTGTCAGAAGGTCAGTACTGATGGAGTGCCGCACTGTCAGAGGGTCAGTACTGAGGGAGTGCTGCACTGTCAGAGGGTCAATACTGAGGGAGTGCTGCACTGTCAGAAGGTCAGTACTGAGGGAGTGCTACACTGTCAGAAGGTCAGTACTGAGGGAGTGCTACACTGTCAGAATGTCAGTACTGAGGGAGTGCTGCACTGTCAGAGGGTCAGTACTGATGGAGTGCCGCACTGTCAGAGGGTTAGCACTGAGGGCGTGCTGCACTGTCAGAGGGGTTAGCACTGAGGGAGTGCTGCACTGTCAGAGAGTCAGTACTGAGGGAGTACTGCACTGTCGGAGGGTCAGTACTGAGGGAGTGCTGCACTGTCAGAGGGTCAGTACTGAGGGAGTGCTGCACTGTCAGAGGGTCAGTACTGAGGGAGTGCTGCACTGTCAGAGGGTCAGTACTGAGGGAGTGCTGCACTGTCAGAGGGTCAGTACTGAGGGAGTGCTGCACTGTCAGAGGGTCAGTACTGAGGGAGTGCTGCACTTTCAGAGGGTCAGTACTGAGGGAGTGCTGCACTGTCAGAGGGTCAGTACTGAGGGAGTGCTGCACTGTCAGAGGGTCAGTACTGAGGGAGTGCTGCACTGTCAGAGGGTCAGTACTGAAGGAGTGCTGCACTGTTGGAGGGGTTAGCACTGAGGTAATGCAGCACTGTTGGAGGGTCAGTACTGAGGAGGTACTGTACTGTTGGATGGTCAGTACTGAGGGAGTGCCCCACTGTCAGAGGGGGCAGTAATGAGGGAATGCTGCACTGTCAGAGGGGTTAGCACTGAGGGAGTGCTGCACTGTCAGAGGGGGCAGTAGTGAGGGAGTGCTGCATTGGCAGTGTCGGCAGTAGAGAGGGAGTGCTGCATTGACAGTGGAGGCAGTATTGAGGGAGTGCTGCACTGTCAGAGGGGGCAGTATTGAGCGAGTGCTGCATTGGCAGTGCAGGCAGTATTGAGGGAGTGCTGCACTGTCAGAGGGGGCAGTATTGAGCGAGTGCTGCATTGGCAGTGGAGGCAGTATTGAGGGAGTGCTGCACTGTCGGAGGGGGCAGTAGTGAGGGAGCGCTGCACTGTCAGCGGGGGCAGTAGTGAGGGAGCGCTGCACTGTCAGAGGGGGCAGTAGTGAGGAAGTGCTGCACTATCAGAGGGGGCAGTATTGATGGAATGCTGCACTGTCAGAGGGGGCAGTAGTGAGGGAGCGCTGCACTGTCAGAGGGGGCAGTATTGAGGGAGTGCTGCTCTGTCAGAGGGGACAGTATTGAGGGAGTGCTGCACTGTCAGAGGTGACAGTATTGAGGGAATGCTGCACTGTCAGAGGGGACAATATTGAGGGAGCGCTGCACTGTCAGAGAGGGCAGTATTGAAGGAGCACTGCACTGTCAGAGGGGGCAGTATTGAGGGAGTGCTGCACTGTCAGAGGGGACAGTATTGAGGGAGTGCTGCACTGTCAGAGGTCAGAGGGGACAGTAGTGAGGGAGAGCTGAACTGTTGGACTCTTTAGTTCAAGTTATACAAATGAAGACATTTTATTGCATGAACTTTTACCAGACTTCCATTGCTGAGTGTTAACTCTGTGCATGGACCAGGAAACTAACTTGAACAATAACTCGGAGCAGACCGTATCAGGAGGTAATAACTGGATCTTGTTAACTCCGAGAAAGGGGAGTAAACAACAAATCCACTGGCGATGGTGACTGGCTGATTTCTGGAACAGGCAGCCAAATGGAAATGCTGTTTGCACCCTCGTCCTCGCACACCCTCCCAAAACTGCACTCACCCTGTGAGAAGGGAGACAGAGCTGTGCTGTCCGGTGTGGAGAAATTGTGTGTGGTTGGCTGGCTTTCCAGAGGCTGGGACTGTCCATCCTTCTGAACTGCAAAAAGAAAGCAGAGTTTGTTCGTCTGCAGTATCTGCCCACCGACCTCAAATGGTAACCATGAATGTCTGTACATGTTCCACCGCACACTCTCATTAATCAGGCAGGTCGCTCTGTGCCTGATCAGAACCTGTTGTCAATGTGTTTGCGTCTGAGAAGTAGCAAACACCTTTACCTTCATAAAAGCAAAAAAATTCTGCTGAAAGGTCATTCGGACTTGAATGTGTTCCTCTCTGCAGATGCTGCCAGACCTGCTGAGTTTTTCCAGCTATTTTTGTTTTTGTTTTTGTTGTACCTTTATCATCAGTTAGATATTGGAACAATGTGGCCCCCTCTGAATTCTCCCAATGGACAGAAACTTACCATTCCATCTACTTCAGGATATGTCACGTTATTAACATTTATTATAAGGCACAAGTTTATAATCAGATCAGGTCATCTAACTCAGCACATGCTGCAGAAGGAAACTGAACTCCTCCTGCTCTGTGGGGGTGCTCAGTACCACACTGAGTAGTGTATTTAACAACAGAGTGAGGTCCATCAATTAGTTTAGACTCGTGGCACCACTCAGCTCAGTCTTCAATTCACCAGGGGGAGAGGAGATAGGAATTAGAGACATTTCCGGGGGAGGGAGAGAAGACCTCCAGACAGTCTGGGTGGGGGTGGGGGGTCACAAACTCCAGACAGCCCTGAAGAAAGGAGACTGGAACTCCAGCCAGTGCCAGAGAAAGAGGGAATTTAGGAATGTAGGGCTTAGGAACAGGAGTAGGCTATTCAGCCCATCGAGCCTGCTCTGCCATTCAGTAATATCATGGCTGATCTGGTTGTGGTCTCAAATCCACTTTCCTATCTGTCCCCCATAACCCTCGAATCCCCTGTCAATCAAAAATCTGTCTAACTTTGCGAAACTACCTCAGAAATGCCCCCAACATGTCTGCATGAGTTTGCTGCATCCAGTCCTTTGAGGTGATAAATTGTGCTGGTCAGGTTTTCTAACTGTAAAATCTATTTTTTGACTGTTGCCTTACAAGGGGGAGTATTTGGGAGTCAGGTTAGGTAGGAATTTTAGTATTTACTATAGTATTAAGTAACTGGAATCTTATGTATGTATTTGACATCTTTTCTTTTGTTAATAAATATTTTAATTTAGCTTTTAAAGGTATCTCAAAAACATTGAGTAACAGGTGAAGCTAGCTGTTTCACTCTGCTACTTTGCAGTAGCAACACGAGTGTATTCACCACTAACAGGATGCTGCTGTCAAGCCAAAAAGACATCACACAAATGAGTGATGTGGTATATGGATTTCAGCGTCAGTGTGATGCTGGGTATGTGGGCCGTATGTCTCAAAGACTGGTGGATCGTATCAAACATCATGTCCCAGCCGCTGTTCACAACGGGCAGGGTACAGACCCTACCCAACCAGCCCTTTCTACCAATTAGAGTCAAGCTGCCTTATTTAAACTTCAAGCAATGCTTGATAGTTAACTGTCAGTCCCAATCAACTGCTGCATTCTCCATGGCAATGTCTCTACCAATCAGAATTCACATTACAATCAATCAGCGCACTCTTCTCATACAGCGTAACTATGTTGTTTCCCCCTGACATTGGTATTTTCTTGCGAATTGTCCTGATGAGTGCAAGGTGAAAAGCTTCTACAAAAAATGCCTCTCCTTTTCAGTGATGCTCAAGTTCTGCCAAACGACTAAACAGCTCATGTACAAAGTGGCAGGCAGGTACTGCAAGGGGCTTGTAATGCCACAGCAGGTGATGTGTGCCAGGCAGATCAGATCCACGAGGGAAACTTGGTCAGGTTATCACAACAGTTTTACAACTTGTATTTATGTCAAGATGTGTGCATTGAATTCAGAATTAATAAGTCCACCAAGACCTTCAGAGATTTTTAAAAGCTTGCATGCTGAAATAAGGCACATCAGAGACATCCTGCAGGATCATGACTACCCTGATCACATCAGTTCTTGCTGTATGTCACACACGCTCATGAACAGGCCTAAAACCAAGTAAAAACTGATCCTCTTACTATCTGTTTTTACATTTCTAGCTAGCTTCCTCTCATACTCTCATTTCTTTCTCCTGATTAACCTTTTAGTCATTCTCTGCCATTCTTTATATTCTGACCAATTATCTGACCTGTAACTCATCTTTGCGCA
The DNA here is from genome assembly GCF_017639515.1 of Carcharodon carcharias. Classification (NCBI taxonomy): domain Eukaryota; kingdom Metazoa; phylum Chordata; class Chondrichthyes; order Lamniformes; family Lamnidae; genus Carcharodon; species Carcharodon carcharias. The sequence goes on from NC_054468.1 coordinate 234,779,258, forward strand.
GTTATATGCTTTTTCCTTAAGTTTGATGCTTTCCTTAACTTCTTTAGTTAACCATGGATGGTGGATCCTCCCCTTAGACTTTTTCTTTATAGTAGGAATGTACTCATTCTGAATATTCTGAAATATTCCCTTAAATGTCTGCCACTGCTTCTCTATTGATCTATCCTCTAGCCTTAGTTTCCCAGTTCACTTCAGCTAGCTCAGCTTTCATCCCCACATAGTTGTTCTTATTTAAGTTTAAAATACCAGCCTCAGACCCACCCTTCTCCCTTTCAATCATATTGTGTTCGCTGCTACTGAGGGGTGGCTACACTCTGAGGTTGTTAATTAATCTTGCCACATTATATAATACTAAGTCTAACAGAACCTTCTCTCTGGTTGGTTACAGAACATGCTGCTCTACGAAACTATCTGGAAAGCATTTTAAGAACTCCTCATTCAGGATACTACTGCCAATCTGATTTTTCCAGTTTATATGTAGATTAAAATCACCCATGATTATTGCCGTCCTTTGGTTACAAGCACACATTTCTTCTTTTATATTTTGTCCTACATTGTGGTGACTGTTAGGGAGCCTGTAGACCCCTCCCACTAGTGACTTCTTTCCCCTACTATTCCTCATCCCCACTCAAACCAATTCTACATCCTGATCTCCTGAATCAAGGTCATCTCTAACTATTGCAACAATGCCCTCTTTGATTAACCGTGCTACCCCTCCACCTTTACCGAGCTTCCTATTCTTCCTGAATGTCATATACCCCCTCAATATTCAGCACCCAATCCTTGTCCTTTTTTTTTATTCATTTGGGGATGTCTGCATCGCTGGCTGGGCCAGTATTTAGTTACCCTTGAGAAGGTGGTGGTGAGCTGCCTTCTTGAACCACTGCAGTCCATGTGGTGTAGGTACACCCACAGTGCTGTTAGGGAGGGAGTTCCAGGATTTTGACCCAGTGACAGTGAAGGAACGGCGATATATTTCCAAGTCAGGATGGTGAGTGACTTGGAGGGGATCTTCCAAGTGGTGGTGTTCCCATCTATCTGCTGCCCTTGTCCTTCTAGATGGTAGTGGTCGTGGTTTTGGAATATGCTATCTAAGGAGGCTTGGTGAGTTCCTGCAGTATATCTTGTAGATGGTACACACACTGCTGCTACTGTGTGAGAATGGTGGAGGGAGTGAACATTTGTGGATGGGATGCCAATCAAGTGGGGCTGCTTTGTCCTGGATGGTGTTGAGCTTCTTGAATGTTGTGGGAGCTGCACTCATCCAGGCAAGTGGGGAGTATTTCATTTAACTCCTCACTTGTGCCTTGTAGATGGTGGACAGGCTTAGGAGAGTCAGGAGGTGAGTTACTCAGCGCAGGATTCCTAGCCTCTCACCTGCTCTTGTAGCCATAGTGTTTATATGGCTGGTCCAGTTCAGTTTCGGGTCAATGGTAACCCCAAGGATGGTGATAGTGGGGGATTCAGTGATGATAGTGCCATTGAACGTCAAGGGGTGATGGTTAGATTCTCTTTCATTGGAGATGGTCTTTGCCTGGCATTTGTGTGGTATGAATGTTACTTGCCAATTGTCAGCCCAAGCCTGGATATTGTCCAGGTCTTGCTGCATTTGGACATGGAATGCTTCAGTATCTGAGGAGTTGTGAATGGTGCTGAACATTGTGCAATCATCAGCGAACATCCCCACTTCTGACCTTATGAAGGTCATTGATGAAGCAGCTGAAGACGGTTGGGCCGAGGACACTACCCTGAGGAACTCCTGCAGTGATGTCCTGGAGACCTCCAACAATCATACATGGACAAAAGAACTGAACTCCTGAGGTGAGGTGAGAGTGACTGCCCTTGACATCAAGGCAGCATTTGACCGAGTGTGGCATCAAGGAACCCTAGCAAAACTGGAGTCAATGGGAATCAGGGGGAAAACTCTTCGCTGGTTGGAGTCATACCTAGCACAAAGGAAGATGGTTGTGGTTGTGCTAAGTGTGACTCCAACCTGCAGCCAGGTCTCGGTACTGGCTATCAGATCAGATTTATTTACTTTAATGTGCACTAAATCAATCCATTTACTTTGTTTTGAATGCTACGTGCAGAGATTATTACCTTTGAGGTTCTGCTTCTTAATTTAGTACCTAGTTCCTCATACTGACTTTGCAGAACTTCCTAGTGCTACCTATGTCATTGGTACCTACATGGACCACGACAACTGGACCCTCCCCCTCCCACTGCAAGTTTCTCTCCAGCCCTGAGCAGATGTCCTGAACCCTGGCACTGGGCAGGCAACACAGCTTTCTGAACTCTCGCTCTTTGCTGCAGAAAACAGTGTCAACCCTCCTCGCTATGCTGTCCCCTACCACCGGTATATTTCTGTTTGCTCCCCTGGCTTGAATGGTTTCCTATACCATGGTGTCATGGTCAGTCTGGTGTCATCCACCTTGCAGACCTCCATTTCGTTCACACAGGTTGTGAGCACCTCAAATCTGTTTTGACAACTGCAAAGTCTGAGGCTCCTCCACGACTGTCTGCTCGGTCCCATTACCTGCATCACTCTCGATCACATCCTCCTGTCCCTCACTGCTGACCAAAACAGATGACCCTATTCTGAGAGGTATGACTGTCTTCTGGAATAAAGCGTCCAGGTATTTCTCCCCCTCCCTTATGTTGTGCAGTGTCTGCAGTTCAGCCTCCAGATCAATAATCCCGATCCGGAATTCCTCAAGCTGCTTATACTTCCTACAGACCTGTTTGTCCTAGATCACCTTGGCATCCAAAAGCACCCACATTCCCCAGCTGCAACATAACACCTGTCCTTCCATTGTTAGTTTTGTTATTTAGTTAACTTAATTTAATTACTTACTTAATTAGCTTAAAGGATAAAAGAGCATGAGAAGAGCGGAGACACAGAAGATACTAGCTAGAGGAGAGTGGAATCAATGTCTGCTGCCCTTTGCTGTTTCTTAGCTCCACCCAAACAGATTCCACACATTGTTCTTCCGATATGAGATCCTCCCTTACTAATGCACTGATCCCATCCCTTATTATCAGCACAACTCCACCTCCTTTCCCTTCTTGTCTGTCCTTCCTAAATATCCTTGAATATCCTGAATATCCTTGAATATTCAGTTCCCAGTCTTGCTCACCATGCAGCCATGTTTCTGTAATAGTAATTATCTCAAACCCTTTTACCTCTATTTGTGCCTTTAGATCATCTACCTTATTGTGAATGCTGCGCACATTCAGGTAGAGAGTGTCCTTAACTTTGTCTTTTTGACATCATTCCACATTCGAAGCATACTCAATGCTCTGCTTTGTTTCTCCTACCTTCTAGTCTCACTACTACTTCCTGTTCCTGACTTTAATTTCTTCCAATCTGGGTCACCCCTCAGATTCCCACCCACATGACAAGTTAGTTAAAACCCACCCCAACAGCATCAGCAAATCTCCCAGTGAGTATATCAGTCCCAGTCCTGTTAAAGTGTAACCTGTCCAGCTTGTACAGGCCCCACCTGCTCCAGAACTGATCCCAATGCCTGAGAATTCTAAGGCCCTCCCTCCTACACCAGTTCTCCAGCCATGTATAATCGATCAATCCTCCCATTCCTTTGCTCACTAGCACGTGGCACTGGGAGTAATCCTGAGGTTACTGCTCTTGAGGTCCTGCTTTTTAATTTCCTTCCTAACTCCCTGAAACCTGCTTTCAGGACCTCATCCCTCTTCCTGCTTATGTCACTGGTAACAATGTGGAACATGACTTCTGGCTGATTCCCCCTCCCCCTAAAGGCCGCTCCATGACATCCTTGACCCTGGCACCGGGGAGGCAACACACCATCCTGGAGTCACGTTTACTGCTGCAGAAACACCTGTCTGATCCCCTGACTATGGAATCCCCTTTCACTATTGCCTTTCCATTCTTCTTCCCCCACCACCACCGACTGTACAGCTCAGCTGCCCACGGTGCAATGGGCTTGGCTGCACACCCTGAGGAACCATCGCCAAAATGGAAAACCAATTAGCAAAGAGGATAGACTCTGGGGACTCCTGCACTGCCTGCCTGGTTCTCTTAGACTGCCTGGTGGTCACCCATTCCCTCTCTGGCTGTACGCCTCTGACCTGCAGTGTGACCACCTCTCTAAATGTGCTATCCACGTGGTCCTCTACCTCGCAGATGCACAACAGGGACTCCAGCTGCCGCTCAAGTTCCGAAACCCGGAACTCGAGGTCGTGCAGCTGGTGACACTTCCTACAGATGTCTGTTGGGCACATGGTGTGTCCACGACTTCACACAAACCACAGGATGTACACTCCACTTGGCCGAGCTGACCTGCATCCTGGAAATCCAAAAACTATTTATTACAGTAAGTAGAATGAGCAGAATAAATTACTAATAACTTAACTTTACTACACTTATGTTAATTTTATCTTACTTTGATTTACTTTATTTCACTTTGACTTGATTGAACTTTACTTGCCTATTGGTGGTGTTCCTTACTGAAATCCAAGTAGCTACGTCTCCGTTATGGCAATTAAATCATTTACCTCAATTTTTGCATTCAAATCATCAACATACATCCAGATAGAGTGCCTTTAAATCTGGTTTTCTTAACATTATTCTCTATTCTGATGCTCACCGGTGCTTTGTCTGTCTTCTATTTTTGTTTTCTATTTTTATACTTCTTTTTACTAGTTTTGCCTCCTTCCAATCTGAGCTCCCTCTCAGGTTCCCATCCCGGTGCCAATCTAGTTTAAACCCTCCCCAACAGCACCAGCAGATATCCCTGTGATGTTAGTTCCAGTCCTGCTAAGGTGCAACCTGTCCATGCTGTACAGGTCTCACCTGCCCCAGAACCAGTCCTAATGCCTCAGAAATCTGAATCCTTCCCTTCTGCACCAGTTCTCAAGCCAATATCTCTACTGTCCTACCTTTTAACCTAGTTCCCCAGTTCACTTTAACCAGCTCTGCTTTTGTACCCTTATTATTATCTTTATTCCGGTTTAAAACACTAGACCCACACTTCACCCCTTCAAACTGAATATGAAATTCTATCATGTTATGATTGTTGTTACCATGAGGTTATTGATTAATCCTGCCTCATTGCTCATTACCAGGTCTAGAATAGTCTGCCCCCTAGTTGGCTCTAGGACATACTGCGCTAAGAAATTGTCCCGAATACCACTCCGTGAACTCATGTTCCAGGCTACCTTTACCAATCTGATTTTCCCAATCTATATGTAGGTTAAGTCACCCATGATAATTGTGGTACCTTTCTGACATGCCCTATTTATTTCTTCCTGTATACCCTGTCTTTCAGTATAGCTACTCTTAGGGACCTTTAAATGACTCCCACAAGTGACCTCTTACCTTTCCTATTTCTTATCTCTACCCAAATTGATTCTACATCTTGCTCTTTTGAGATAAAGTCATCTTTCACTACAGTACTAATGACGTTCTTAATTAACAGAGCTACCCCACCACCTTTACCATTCTTCCTATCTTTTCAAAATGTCAAATACCCTTGAATATTTAGGTGCCAGTCTTGGTCACCCTGCAACCATGTCTCTGTAATGGCTATGAAATCATACATATTTATTTCTATCTGTGCTAACAATTCATCCATCTTGTTATGAATAATGTGTGCATCCAGATACAGACCCTTTAACTCTGCTTTTTTTTATACCATTTTTGCAATCTCTGGCCTTATCTGTTGGCACACTCTTAAGTTTGACACTCTGTCCCTTCCTGCCACACTCTGGTTATCATTACTCAAATCACTACCCTGCTCTATCACCTCGTTGTTACCCTTTGATTTGCTAAATATCCTTTCACACAATCCCTTCCCCACCAATATTTAGTTTTAAGACCTCGCTACTGCCCTTATTATATGACTCACCTGAACACCAGTCCCAGCACAGTTCTGGTGAAACCTGTCCCAACGGTACAGCCTCTACTTTCTCTAGTACTGGTGCCAGTGTCCCAGGAATCAAAACCCGTTTCTCCCACACCAATCATTTAACTCCCTAACCCGATTTACCCTACACCAGTTTGCTGGTGACTCAAGTAATAATCCCGAGATTATTACCTTTGTGGTTCTGCTTTTTAATTTAGCCCCGAACTGTTCATACTCCCAGTGCAGAATGTCTTCCTTAATCCTACCTATATTGTTGGTACCTACATGGACCACAGCAACTGGATCCTCCCCTCCAACTGCAAGTTCCTCTCTTGTCCTGAACCCTGGCACCAGGCAGGCAACATAGACATCTGGATCCAGGCTTGTGACTGCAGGGAACTGTGTCAGCTCTGCTCGCTATACTGTCAGCTACTACATTCCCATTAACTCCTCCTGCTTCAGTGATTTCCTGTACCACAGTGCCATGGTCAGTTTGCTGGGCCCCTGCTTCCATCCCCACAAGATGCAAGACCTCAAGCCTATTTGGACAATTGCCAAGGTGAAGGCTCCTCCACTTCGATCCCCTTACCTGCCTCACTTGCAGTTGCACACTCTTAAGCCTGGTCACTGACCAAATCAAGAGACCCTAACCTAAGGGGTGTGACCACTTTCAAGAATGAAGTGCCCAGGTAACTTTCCCCCTCCATAATGCATCACAGTGTCTGCAGCTCAGCCTCCTGCTCAATGGCTCTGAGCCGAAGACCCTCAAGCTGCTGACACTTACTGCGGACATGTTTGCCAGGGATCATGTTGGTGTCAGGAACTACCACATTCTGCAGTCTCAACACATCACCTGTACTGCCATCTTTATTGTGTTTTAATGAATAATTATTTTCTTAAAAACAAGAAAACTGCGGATGCTGGAAATCCAAAACAAAAACAGAATTACCTGGAAAAACTCAGCAGGTCCGGCAGCATCGGCGGAGAAGAAAAGAGTTGACGTTTCGAGTCCTCATGACCCTTCGACAGAACTTGCGTTCGAGTCCAAGAAAGAGTTGAAATATAAGCTGGTTTAAGGTGTGTGTGTGGGGGGCGGAGAGATAGAGAGACAGAGAGGTGGAGGGGGGGTTGTGGTTGTAGGGACAAACAAGCAGTGATAGAAGCAGATCATCAAAAGATGTCAACGACAATAGTACAACAGAACACATAGGTGTTAAAATTAAAGTTGGTGATATTATCTAAACGAATGTGCTAATTAAGAATGGATGGTAGGGCACTCAAGGTATAGCTCTAGTGGGTTTTTTTTTATATAATGGAAATAGGTGGGAAAAGGAAAATCTTTATAAATTATTGGAAAAAAAAGGGGAAGGGGGAAACAGAAAGGGGGTGGGGATGGGGGAGTGAGCTGACGACCTAAAGTTGTTGAATTCAATATTCAGTCCGGAAGGCTGTAAAGTCCCTAGTCGGAAGATGAGGTGCTGTTCCTCCAGTTTGCGTTGGGCTTCACTGGAACAATGCAGCAAGCCAAGGACAATGCTTGCTGCATTGTTCCAAATTCCCAATTCACACACGGTGACAAGCTGCACTCAGTGATGAGCTGCTGCCTTTGTGCTTGCTTACTTATACACAGGGAGCTAGGAATTCCAGACACCCCGGAGAGAGGCAAAATGTGGTCCTTTAGGATTGGGGCCTGATTAATTGGCACTCACCAAGGCTCCTTAGACAGCACTTTCTAAACACATGACCACTACCATCCAGAAAGACAAGGGCAGCAGATACATGAGAACATCAGCACCTGGAAGTTCCCCTCCAAGTCACTCACCATCCTGACTTGGAAATATATCGGCCGTTCCTTCACTGTCGCTGGGTCAAAATCCTGGAACTCCCTCCCTAACAGCACTGTGGGTGTACCTACACCACATGGACTGCAGCGGCTCAAGAAGGCAGCTCACCACCATCTTCTCAAGGGCAACTAGGGATGGGTAATAAATGCTGGCCCAGCCAGTGAAGCTCACATCCCATGATTGAATTTTTAAAAACTGATCTGCGATTGTACCAATCTGCCATGGCACTGAGCCACTGAGGGCACACTGAGTGGCATTGGCACTGACTGATGAGTGTACTTACCTGTGAGGGTACTGAGCTGGATGACACTTGGCTGGAAGGCACTAACCATTGGACGCACTGACTGGTACTGATCTGTGGTGGCACCGCTGGGCAAGTTAAGCTGGATGAAAACATCTAGGTGGTGTTTCAGCAGGTCTGATAATGCTTTTGTTGCTGTACTCAGTTTGTTCAGGTGCTCTGGGACCTCTGACTGGTTGGCTGGACACAAACAGCTGTCAGGGGTCATCTTCAATGTCTGTGATCTCTGAGGAGATGGAAGGAGAGAACACACAAGGTGTTTGTGTAATTAGTCACTGAGCGCAAGAGTGGAAATGAAGAACCATCACCAATGGAATGAACATCTGACTTTTCGAAAGGATAGAGGGATTAACGCAGGGTTATATTTTTATAACAACACAGTTTGTAACATCTTCTCTGACCTCTTTGCGTCTGCTTTTTGGGATAAAGATTTCAGAGAAGGAGTCCTGATTGTGAATGCCTATTAGTTCAGGCTACAGTTTTTATAGTTCAGTCAGGTGAAGGCCTGTAGGTCTAAACACTTTCTCAGCTGCTGCAGAGAGCTCTTGGCTCGTGGTCAACCCGGAATAGACAGTGACAATGACTCATGGGGGTCAGCCTCAAGCAACATTCATTACAACCAAATAAAAACAGCAAACCCATTCACAGGGCCTCGGGGGAGCAGCTCTGACTGGGTTGCTCTGTGGGGAGACAACATGGATTCAAGGGGCTGAATGGCCACCTCCTATGCTGTAAATGAGTCTAAGATTCTAAACAAGACAGAATTGAGACTTGTAGACAACATCTGCTATGTGCAGTCAATGGTCCCACATGAAAAGAAACTTGATGAAGACTGTCAGGTCCTACTGGCCGTGATGATGACAAGATATCAACTCTTATTGGTCAAGCTGATGAGGAGATATCAGCTCCTATTGGTCATAATGATGAGGAGATATCAGCTCCTATTGGTCGTGATGAAGAAGAGATATCAGCTCCTATTTGTCGTGCTGATGAGGAGATATCAGTTCCGATTGGTCATAATGATGAGGAGATATCAGCTCCTACTGGTTGTGCTGATGAGGAGATATCAGCTCCTATTGGTCATACCCTTCTTTCCTGCAGCTCGAGCTCTGTGGGTAGCTCGCTCATTCACTTCTAAGTCCAAAGTTCTTAGGTTCAAATCCTCTTCAGAGATTTGAGTGCAGAATATAGGCTGCCAAGGTACTGAGGGAGTGCTGCACTGTCAGAGGATCAGTACTGAGGGAGTGCTGCACTGTCAGAGGGTCAGTACTGAGGGAGTGCTGCACTGTCAGAGGGTCAGTACTGAGGGAGTGCTGCACTGTCAGAGGGTCAGTACTGAGGGAGTGCTGCACTGTCAGAGGGTCAGTACTGAGGGAGTGCTGCACTGTCAGAGGGTCAATACTGAGGGAGTGCTGCGCTGTCAGAGGGTCAGTACTGAGGGAGTGCTGCGCTGTCAGAGGGTCAATACTGAGGGAGTGCTGCACTGTCAGAGGGTCAATACTGAGGGAGTGCTGTGCTGTCAGAGGGTCAGTACTGAGGGAGTGCTGCACTGTCAGAGGATCAGTACTGAGGGAGTGCTGCACTGTCAGAGGGTCAGTACTGAGGGAGTGCTGCACTGTCAGAGGGTCAGTACTGAGGGAGTGCTGCACTGTCAGAGGGTCAGTACTGAGGGAGTGCTGCACTGTCAGAGGGTCAGTACTGAGGGAGTGCTGCACTGTCAGAGGGTCAATACTGAGGGAGTGCTGCGCTGTCAGAGGGTCAGTATTGAGGGAGTGCTGCACTGTCAGAGGGTCAATACTGAGGGAGTGCTGCACTGTCAGAGGGTCAATACTGAGGGAGTGCTGTTCTGTCAGAGGGTCAGTATTGAGGGAGTGCTGCACTGTCAGAGGGTCAATACTGAGGGAGTGCTGCACTGTCAGAGGGTCAGTACTGAGGGAGTGCTGCACTGTCAGAGGGTCAGTACTGAGGGAGTGCTGCACTGTCAGAGGGTCAGTACCAAGGGAGTGCTGCACTGTCAGAGGGTCAGTACTGAGGGAGTGCTGCAACATCAGAGATTCAGTACTGAGGGAGCACTGCACTGTCAGAGGGTCAGTGTGGAGGGAGCACTGCACTGTCAGAGGGTCAGTAATGAGGTAGTAAAGCACTGTCAGAGGGTCAGTACTGAGGGAGTGCTGCACTGTCAGAGGGTCAGTACTGAGGGAGTGCAGCACTGTCAGAGGGTCAGTACTGAAGGAGTGCTGCACTGTCAGAGGGTCAGTACTGAGGGAGTGCTGCACTGTCAGAGGGTCAGTACCAAGGGAGTGCTGCACTGTCAGAGGGTCGGTACTGAGGGAGTGCTGCACTGTCAGAGGATCAGTGCTGAGGGAGTGCTGCACTGTCAGAGGGTCAGTACTGAGGGAGTGCTGCACTGTCAGAGGGTCAGTACTGAGGGAGTGCTGCACTGTCAGAGGGTCAGTACTGAGGGAGTGCTGCACTGTCAGAGGGTCAGTACTGAGGGAGTGCTGCACTGTCAGAGGGTCAGTACTGAGGGAGTGCTGCACTGTCAGAGGGTCAATACTGAGGGAGTGCTGCGCTGTCAGAGGGTCAGTATTGAGGGAGTGCTGCACTGTCAGAGGGTCAATACTGAGGGAGTGCTGCACTGTCAGAGGGTCAATACTGAGGGAGTGCTGTGCTGTCAGAGGGTCAGTATTGAGGGAGTGCTGCACTGTCAGAGGGTCAATACTGAGGGAGTGCTGCACTGTCAGAGGGTCAGTACTGAGGGAGTGCTGCACTGTCATAGAGTCAGTACTGAGGGAGTGCTGCACTGTCGGAGGGTCAGTACCAAGGGAGTGCTGCACTGTCAGAGGGTCAGTACTGAGGGAGTGCTGCACCATCAGAGATTCAGTACTGAGGGAGCACTGCACTGTCAGAGGGTCAGTGTGGAGGGAGCACTGCACTGTCAGAGGGTCAGTAATGAGGTAGTAAAGCACTGTCAGAGGGTCAGTACTGAGGGAGTGCTGCACTGTCAGAGGGTCAGTACTGAGGGAGTGCAGCACTGTCAGAGGGTCAGTACTGAAGGAGTGCTGCACTGTCAGAGGGTCAGTACTGAGGGAGTGCTGCACTGTCAGAGGGTCAGTACCAAGGGAGTGCTGCACTGTCAGAGGGTCGGTACTGAGGGAGTGCTGCACTGTCAGAGGATCAGTGCTGAGGGAGTGCTGCACTGTCAGAGGGTCAGTACTGAGGGAGTGCAGCAATTTCAGAGGGTCAGTACTGAGGGAGTGCGGCATTGTCGGAGGGTCAGTACTGAGGGAGTGCTGCACTGTCAGAGGGTCAGTACTGAGAGGGTGCTGCACTGTCAGAGGGTCAGTACTGAGGGAGTGCGGCATTGTCAGAGGGTCAGTACTGAGGGATTGCTGCACTGTCAGAGTGTCAGTACTGAGGGAGTGCTGCACTGTCAGAGGGTCAGTACTGAGGGAGTGCTGCACTGTCAGAGGGTCAGTACTGAGGGAGTGCTGCACTGTCAGAGGGTCAGTACTGAGGGAGTGCTGCACTGTCAGAGGCTCAGTACTGAGGGAGTGCTGCACTGTCAGAGGGTCAGTAATGAGGGAGTGCTGCACTGTCAGAGGTGGTAGCCATGATGAGACATTAAACCATAGCCCGACCAGCCCTCTCATGTGGATTTAAAGATCCCATGATGCTATTTGAAGTACAGCAGGATTCTCTCTGGTGTCCTAGCCTTATATTTATTCCTAAATCAGTGACATAAAAACAGGTTATTGCTCATGGTCACTCAGCTCTTTGTGGGATCTTACTGTGTACAAAATGCCTCCCAGGACAACAACTAAACTTCACAAGTCCTTTGCTGGCCATGAAGAGATCTGGTACGTCCTGGAGCTGTGAAAGTTGCAGCAATAATAACCTTCCTTACCCTTAAGAGTTTCCAAACGGCAAATTTCATTAAACAACCCCTCACCCCCGGGGGGGGGGGGGGGGGGGGGCGGGGGAGATGGGATAGGGAGAAGGTGAGTGGGAGTAGAGGAGGGGGAGAAATGTGAGGGAGGGAGGATGGGGCAAGGGGGGGTTGGGGGAAGGGGGAGTGGGGCAGGGAGGGCCGAGAGAGAGGGGGAAGGGGAGCAGTGAGAGAGACAAGGGTGATGCGGGGGGAGAGGTGGAGGGGAGGGAGATGGGGGGAAGGGGAGAGAGAGGGAGGGAGGGGGGGGGAAGTGAATGAGAAAGTGGCCAGGTAAACTGGGAGGAAAGGGAGATAAGGGGAGAGGGAAGAGAGAGGATGGGGGTGGGTGGTGGAGACACCGCGTCCTGTCCTGCGTTTACCTCCAACAAGAGCAGATGATTTTGATGATCGAGTAACGTTTGCAGCTCCAGCTGTTCCTGGCTCAGCTGCAGCCTGTCCTCGTCGAGTTGCCTCAGTGTCGATTCAGACTGATTGAGAAGCTCTCCCTCTGCTCTGTGCAGGAAATCGCTGACCTTACATCCTGCTCTTTCCACCTGTACCAACAGCTGAGCAAATTCCTCCTCCACTTCCCCTCTGAGTCGATGTAAAGACGCCTGTCGGAAGATGAAGAAGGAATTTTCTCGAAGGGGTACACGAGCATGTGACATGGGGCAAATCAGTCAGCAAGATAAGATTGTCCTGCAAGCCCCACAGGCCTGGTTTTGAATCTCGGAGGGTGGGGGGTTATGATTGAAGGAATGGGAGCAGAAGGTAAAGTCACACGGGATCAGAGATGAGCTGGCAGGATGGATACAGAATTGGCTTGGTCATAGAAGACAGAGGGTGGCAGTGGAAGGGTGCTTTTCTGAATGGAATGGTGTTCCGCAGGGATCAGTGCTGGGACCTTTGCTGTTTGTAGTATACATAAATGATTTGGAGGAAAATGTAACTGGGCTAATTAGTAAGTTTGCAGACGACACTAAGGTTGGAGGAGTTGCAGATAGTGAAGAGGATTGTCAAAGGATACAACGGGGTATAGATCAGTTGGAGACTTGGGCGGAGAAATGGCAGATGGAGGTTAATCCGGACAAATGCGAGGTAATGCATTTTGGAAGGTCTAATACAGACAGGGATTATACAGTAAATGGCAGAACCCTTAAGTGCATCGGCAGGCAGAGGGATCTGTGTGTACAGGTCCACAGGTCATTGAAAGTGGCAACGCAGGTGGATAAGGTAGTCAGGAAGGCATATGACATGCTTGCCTTCATTGGCAGGGGTATTGAGTATAAAAGCTGGGAAGTCATGCTGCAGCTGTATAGAACCTTGGTTAGGCTACATTTGGAATATTGCGTGCAATTCTGGTCGCCACATTACCAGAAGGATATGGAGGCGTTGGAGAGGGTGCAGAGGTGGTTTACCAGGATGCTGCCTGGTCTGGAGGTTATTAGCTATGAGGAGAGGTTGGAGAAACTCGGATTGTTCTCACTAGAGTGACGGAGATTGAGGGGCGACTTGATAGAAGTTTACAAAATGATGAGTGGCATGGACAGAGTAGATAGTCAGAAGCTTTTTCCCAGGGTGGAAGAGTCAATTACTAGGGGACATAGATTTAAGGTGAGAGGAGAAAACTATAGAGGAGATGTGCGGGGCAAGTTTTTTACACAGAGGGTAGTGAGTGTCTGGAATTCACTGCCAGAGGAGGCGGTGGAAGCAGGTACGATAGTGGTGTTTAAGAGGCAGCTTGACAAATACATGAATAGGATGGGAATAGAGGGATACGGACCCCGGAAGAGCAAAATGTTTTAGTTTGATGGGCAATATGACCGGCGCAGGCTTGGAGGGCTGAAGGGCCTGTTGCTGTGCTGTACTTTTCTTTGTTCTTTGTTCTTTGATAGAGGGCCTGTCCAACAAGAGATACCTCACACACCCCACCCTCAGACACTGCGCCTCATTAGCAGATCCCTGACAAGTGTCAAATGGACCCTGGCTTCCCCCTCCACCCTCTTGCTCCAGCACTCACCTCCCCTACCCCCCTGGACACTTTACCCCTCACACCCACGTCCCATCCCCACTCCACCTCCCATCCCAACTCCACCTCCCATCCCAACTCCACCTCCCATCCCAACTCCACCTCCCATCCCAACTCCAGCTCTCATCCCAACTCCACCTCCCATCCCAACTCCACCTCCCAGCCCCCACCTCCCATCCCAACTCCAGCTCCCATCCCAGCCCCCACCTCCCATCCCAACTCCACCTCCCATCCCAACTCCACCTCCCAGTCCCCACCTCCCATCCCAACTCCACCTCCCATCCCAACTCCACCTCCCAGACCCCACCTCCCATCCCAACTCCACCTCCCAGCCCCCACCTCCCATCCCACTCCACCTCCCATCTCAACTCCACCTCCCATCCCAACTCCACCTCCCAGCCCCCACCTCCCATCCCAACTCCACCTCCCAGCCCCCACCTCCCATCCCAACTCCACCTCCCAGCCCCCACCTCCCATCCCAACTCCACCTCCCAGCCCCCACCTCCCATCCCAACTCCACCTCACATCCCAACTCCACCTCCCATCCCAACTCCAGCTCTCATCCCAACTCCACCTCCCATCCCAACTCCACCTCCCATCCCAACTCCACCTCCCATCCCAACTCCACCTCCCAGCCCCCACCTCCCATCCCAACTCCACCTCCCCTCCCAGCCCCCACCTCCCATCCCAACTCCACCTCCCATCCCAACTCCACCTCCCATCCCAACTCCACCTCCCAGTCCCCACCTCCCATCCCAACTCCACCTCCCATCCCAACTCCACCTCCCAGCCCCCACCTCCCATCCCAACTCCACCTCCCATCCCAACACCACCTCCCATCCCAACTCCACCTCCCAGCCCCCACCTCCCATCCCAACTCCACCTCCCATCCCAACTCCACCTCCCAGCCCCCACCTCCCATCCCAACTCCACCTCCCAGCCCCCACCTCCCATCCCAACTCCACCGCCCATCTCAACTCCACCTCCCAGCCCCCACCTCCCATCCCAACTCCACCTCCCATCCCAACACCACCTCCCATCCCAACTCCACCTCCCAGCCCCCACCTCCCATCCCAACTCCAGCTCCCATCCCAACTCCAGCTCCCATCCCAACTCCAGCTCCCAGCCCCCACCTCCCATCCCAACTCCACCTCCCATCCCAACTCCACCTCCCAGCCCCCACCTCCCATCCCAACTCCACCTCCCATCCCAACTCCACCTCCCAGCCCCCACCTCCCATCCCAACTCCACCTCCCAGCCCCCACCTCCCATCCCAAATCCACCTCCCAGCCCCCACCTCCCATCCCAACTCCACCTCCCATCCCAACTCCACCTCCCATCCCAACTCCACCTCCAGCCCCCACCTCCCATCCCAACTCCACCGCCCTTCCCAACTCCACCTCCCAGCCCCCACCTCCCATCCCAACTCCACCTCCCATCCCAACTCCACCTCCAGCCCCCACCTCCCATCCCAACTCCACCTCCCATCCCAACTCCACCGCCCATCCCAACTCCACCTCCCATCCCAACTCCACCTCCCATCCCAACTCCACCTCCCAGCCCCCACCTCCCATCCCAACTCCACCTCCCATCCCAACTCCACCTCCCAGCCCCCACCTCCCATCCCAACTCCACCTCCCATCCCAACTCCACCTCCCATCCCAACTCCACCTCCCATCCCAACTCCACCTCCCAGCCCCCACCTCCATCCCAACTCCACCTCCCAGCCCAACTCCAGCTCCCAGCCCCCAACTCCACCTCCCATCCCAACTCCACCTCCCATCCCAACTCCAGCTCCCATCCCAACTCCACCTCCCATCCCAACTCCAGCTCCCATCCCAACTCCACCGCCCATCCCAACTCCACCGCCCATCCCAACTCCACCTCCCATCCCAACTCCAGCTCCCATCCCAACTCCACCTCCCATCCCAACTCCACCTCCCAGCCCCCACCTCCCATCCCAACTCCACCTCCCATCCCAACTCCACCGCCCATCCCAACTCCACCTCCCATCCCAACTCCACCTCCCATCCCAACTCCACCTCCCAGCCCCCACCTCCCATCCCAACTCCACCTCCCATCCCAACTCCACCTCCCAGCCCCCACCTCCCATCCCAACTCCACCTCCCATCCCAACTCCACATCCCAGCCCCCACCTCCCATCCCAACTCCACCTCCCATCCCAACTCCACCGCCCATCCCAACTCCACCTCCCATCCCAACTCCAGCTCCCATCCCAACTCCACCTCCCATCCCAACTCCAGCTCCCATCCCAACTCCAGCTCCCATCCCAACTCCACCTCCCATCCCAACTCCAGCTCCCATCCCAACTCCAGCTCTCATCCCAACTCCACCTCCCATCCCAACTCCACCTCCCATCCCAACTCCAGCTCCCATCCCAACTCCACCTCCCATCCCAACTCCACCTCCCATCCCAACTCCACCTCCCAGCCCCCACCTCCCATCCCAACTCCACCTCCCATCCCAACTCCACCTCCCATCCCAACTCCACCTCCCAGCCCCCACCTCCCATCCCAACTCCACCTCCCATCCCAACTCCACCTCCCAGCCCCCACCTCCCATCCCAACTCCACCTCCCATCCCAACTCCACATCCCAGCCCCCACCTCCCATCCCAACTCCACCTCCCATCCCAACTCCACCTCCCAGCCCCCACCTCCCAGCCCAACTCCAGCTCCCAGCCCCCACCTCCCATCCCAACTCCACCTCCCAGCCCAACTCCACCGCCCATCCCAACTCCACCGCCCATCCCAACTCCACCTCCCATCCCAACTCCACCTCCCATCCCAACTCCACCTCCCAGCCCCCACCTCCCATCCCAACTCCAGCTCCCATCCCAACTCCACCTCCCATCCCAACTCCACCTCCCAGCCCCCACCTCCCATCCCAACTGCACCGCCCATCCCAACTCCACCTCCCATCCCAACTCCACCTCCCATCCCCACTCCACCTCCCATCCCAACTCCACCGCCCAGCCCCCACCTCCCATCCCAACTCCACCTCCCATCCCAACCCCACCTCCCATCCCAACTCCACCTCCCATCCCAACTCCACCTCCCATCCCAACTCCACCTCCCAGCCCCCACCTCCCATCCCAACTGCACCGCCCATCCCAACTCCACCTCCCATCCCAACTCCACCTCCCATCCCAACTCCACCTCCCAGCCCCCACCTCCCATCCCAACTCCACCTCCCATCCCAACCCCACCTCCCATCCCAACTCCACCTCCCATCCCAACTCCACCTCCCATCCCAACTCCACCTCCCAGCCCCCACCTCCCATCCCAACTCCACCTCCCATCCCAACTCCACCTCCCAGCCCCCACCTCCCATCCCAACTCCAGCTCCCATCCCAACTCCAGCTCCCAGCCCCCACCTCCCATCCCAACTCCACCTCCCATCCCAACTCCACCTCCCAGCCCCCACCTCCCATCCCAACTCCACCTCCCATCCCAACTCCACCTCCCAGCCCCCACCTCCCAGCCCAACTCCAGCTCCCAGCCCCCACCTCCCATCCCAACTCCAGCTCCCAGCCCAACTCCACCGCCCATCCCAACTCCACCGCCCATCCCAACTCCACCTCCCATCCCAACTCCACCTCCCATCCCAACCCCACCTCCCATCCCAACTCCACCTCCCATCCCAACTCCACCTCCCATCCCAACTCCACCTCCCAGCCCCCACCTCCCATCCCAACTCCACCTCCCATCCCAACTCCACCTCCCAGCCCCCACCTCCCATCCCAACTCCAGCTCCCATCCCAACTCCAGCTCCCAGCCCCCACCTCCCATCCCAACTCCACCTCCCATCCCAACTCCACCTCCCAGCCCCCACCTCCCATCCCAACTCCAGCTCCCAGCCCCCACCTCCCATCCCAACTCCACCTCCCAGCCCCCACCTCCCATCCCAACTCCACCTCCCATCCCAACTCCACCTCCCATCCCAACTGCACCTCCCAGCCCCCACCTCCCATCCCAACTCCAGCTCCCATCCCAACTCCACCTCCCATCCCAACTCCACCTCCCATCCCAACTCCACCGCCCATCCCAACTCCACCTCCCATCCCAACTCCAGCTCCCAGCCCCCACCTCCCATCCCAACTCCACCTCCCATCCCAATCCACCGCCCATCCCAACTCCACCTCCCATCCCAACTCCAGCTCCCAGCCCCCAACTCCCATCCCAACTCCACCTCCCATCCCAACTCCACCTCCCATCCCAACTCCACCTCCCATCCCAACTCCA
Source organism: Carcharodon carcharias (assembly GCF_017639515.1). Lineage (NCBI taxonomy): Eukaryota > Metazoa > Chordata > Chondrichthyes > Lamniformes > Lamnidae > Carcharodon > Carcharodon carcharias. The sequence goes on from NC_054468.1 coordinate 234,797,509, forward strand.
CCTCCCAGCCCCCACCTCCCATCCCAACTCCACCTCCCAGCCCAACTCCAGCTCCCAGCCCCCAACTCCACCTCCCATCCCAACTCCACCTCCCATCCCAACTCCACCTCCCATCCCAACTCCAGCTCCCAGCCCCCACCTCCCATCCCAACTCCAGCTCCCATCCCAACTCCACCGCCCATCCCAACTCCACCGCCCATCCCAACTCCACCTCCCATCCCAACTCCAGCTCCCATCCCAACTCCACCTCCCATCCCAACTCCACCTCCCATCCCAACTCCAGCTCCCATCCCAACTCCACCTCCCAGCCCCCACCTCCCATCCCAACTCCACCACCCATCCCAACTCCACCTCCCATCCCAACTCCACCGCCCATCTCAACTCCAGCTCCCAGCCCCCACCTCCCATCCCAACTCCACCACCCATCCCAACTCCACCTCCCATCCCAACTCCACCGCCCATCCCAACTCCAGCTCCCAGCCCCCACCTCCCATCCCAACTCCAGCTCCCATCCCAACTCCAGCTCCCAGCCCCCACCTCCCATCCCAACTCCACCTCCCATCCCAACTCCACCTCCCAGCCCCCACCTCCCATCCCAACTCCACCTCCCATCCCAACTCCACCTCCCAGCCCAACTCCAGCTCCCAGCCCCCAACTCCACCTCCCATCCCAACTCCACCTCCCATCCCAACTCCACCTCCCATCCCAACTCCAGCTCCCAGCCCCCACCTCCCATCCCAACTCCAGCTCCCATCCCAACTCCACCGCCCATCCCAACTCCACCGCCCATCCCAACTCCACCTCCCATCCCAACTCCAGCTCCCATCCCAACTCCACCTCCCATCCCAACTCCACCGCCCATCCCAACTCCAGCTCCCAGCCCCCACCTCCCATCCCAACTCCACCTCCCATCCCAACTCCACCGCCCATCCCAACTCCACCTCCCAGCCCCCACCTCCCATCCCAACTCCACCTCCCATCCCAACTCCACCTCCCAGCCGCCACCTCCCATCCCAGCTCCACCTCCCAGCCCCCACCTCCCATCCCAACTCCACCTCCCATCCCAACTCCACCTCCCATCCCAACTCCACCTCCCAGCCGCCACCTCCCATCCCAGCTCCACCTCCCAGCCCCCACCTCCCATCCCAACTCCACCTCCCATCCCAACTCCACCGCCCATCTCAACTCCACCTCCCAGCCCCCACCTCCCATCCCAACTCCAGCTCCCATCCCAACTCCAGCTCCCAGCCCCCACCTCCCATCCCAACTCCACCTCCCATCCCAACTCCACCTCCCAGCCCCCACCTCCCATCCCAACTCCACCTCCCATCCCAACTCCACCTCCCATCCCAACTCCAACTCCCAGCCCCCACCTCCCATCCCAACTCCACCTCCCATCCCAACTCCACCTCCCAGCCGCCACCTCCCATCCCAGCTCCACCTCCCAGCCCCCACCTCCCATCCCAACTCCACCTCCCAGCCCCCACCTCCCATCCCAACTCCACCGCCCATCCCAACTCCACCTCCCATCCCCACTCCACCTCCCATCCCAACTCCACCTCCCATCCCAACTCCAGCTCCCATCCCAACTCCACCTCCCAGCCCCCACCTCCCATCCCAACTCCACCTCCCATCCCAACTCCACCTCCCAGCCCCCACCTCCCATCCCAACTCCACCTCCCATCCCAACTCCACCTCCAGCCCCCACCTCCCATCCCAACTCCACCGCCCATCCCAACTCCACCTCCCAGCCCCCACCTCCCATCCAAACTCCACCTCCCAGCCCCCACCTCCCATCCCAACTCCACCTCCCATCCCAACTCCACCGCCCATCCCAACTCCACCTCCCATCCCAACTCCACCGCCCATCCCAACTCCACCTCCCATCCCAACTCCAGCTCCCAGCCCCCACCTCCCATCCCAACTCCACCTCCCATCCCAATCCACCGCCCATCCCAACTCCACCTCCCATCCCAACTCCAGCTCCCAGCCCCCAACTCCCATCCCAACTCCACCTCCCATCCCAACTCCACCTCCCATCCCAACTCCACCTCCCATCCCAACTCCACCTCCCAGCCCCCACCTCCCATCCCAACTCCACCTCCCATCCCAACTCCACCTCCCAGCCCCCACCTCCCATCCCAACTCCACCTCCCAGCCCCCACCTCCCATCCCAAATCCACCTCCCAGCCCCCACCTCCCATCCCAACTCCACCTCCCATCCCAACTCCACCTCCCATCCCAACTCCACCTCCAGCCCCCACCTCCCATCCCAACTCCACCGCCCTTCCCAACTCCACCTCCCAGCCCCCACCTCCCATCCCAACTCCACCTCCCATCCCAACTCCACCGCCCATCCCAACTCCACCTCCCATCCCAACTCCAGCTCCCAGCCCCCACCTCCCATCCCAACTCCACCTCCCATCCCAATCCACCGCCCATCCCAACTCCACCTCCCATCCCAACTCCACCTCCCAGCCCCCACCTCCCATCCCAACTCCACCTCCCATCCCAACTCCACCTCCCATCCCAACTCCACCGCCCATCCCAACTCCACCTCCCATCCCAACTCCAGCTCCCATCCCAACTCCAGCTCCCATCCCAACTCCACCTCCCAGCCCCCACCTCCCATCCCAACTCCACCTCCCATCCCAACTCCACCGCCCATCCCAACTCCACCTCCCATCCCAACTCCACCTCCCATCCCAACTCCACCTCCCAGCCCCCACCTCCCATCCCAACTCCACCTCCCATCCCAACTCCACCTCCCAGCCCCCACCTCCCATCCCAACTCCACCTCCCATCCCAACTCCACCTCCCATCCCAACTCCACCTCCCAGCCCCCACCTCCCATCCCAACTCCACCTCCCAGCCCAACTCCAGCTCCCAGCCCCCAACTCCACCTCCCATCCCAACTCCACCTCCCATCCCAACTCCAGCTCCCATCCCAACTCCACCGCCCATCCCAACTCCACCGCCCATCCCAACTCCACCTCCCATCCCAACTCCAGCTCCCATCCCAACTCCAGCTCCCATCCCAACTCCACCTCCCATCCCAACTCCACCTCCCAGCCCCCACCTCCCATCCCAACTCCACCTCCCATCCCAACTCCACCGCCCATCCCAACTCCACCTCCCATCCCAACTCCACCTCCCATCCCAACTCCACCTCCCAGCCCCCACCTCCCATCCCAACTCCACCTCCCATCCCAACTCCACATCCCAGCCCCCACCTCCCATCCCAACTCCACCTCCCATCCCAACTCCACCGCCCATCCCAACTCCACCTCCCATCCCAACTCCAGCTCCCATCCCAACTCCACCTCCCATCCCAACTCCAGCTCCCATCCCAACTCCAGCTCCCATCCCAACTCCACCTCCCATCCCAACTCCAGCTCCCATCCCAACTCCACCTCCCATCCCAACTCCACCTCCCATCCCAACTCCACCTCCCAGCCCCCACCTCCCATCCCAACTCCACCTCCCATCCCAACTCCACCTCCCATCCCAACTCCACCTCCCAGCCCCCACCTCCCATCCCAACTCCACCTCCCATCCCAACTCCACCTCCCAGCCCCCACCTCCCAGCCCAACTCCAGCTCCCAGCCCCCACCTCCCATCCCAACTCCAGCTCCCAGCCCAACTCCACCGCCCATCCCAACTCCACCTCCCATCCCAACTCCACCTCCCATCCCAACTCCACCTCCCATCCCAACACCACCTCCCATCCCAACTCCACCTCCCATCCCAACTCCACCTCCCATCCCAACTCCACCTCCCAGCCCCCACCTCCCATCCCAACTCCACCTCCCATCCCAACTCCACCTCCCAGCCCCCACCTCCCATCCCAACTCCAGCTCCCATCCCAACTCCAGCTCCCAGCCCCCACCTCCCATCCCAACTCCACCTCCCATCCCAACTCCACCTCCCAGCCCCCACCTCCCATCCCAACTCCACCTCCCATCCCAACTCCACCTCCCATCCCAACTCCACCTCCCATCCCAACTCCACCTCCCATCCCAACTCCACCTCCCATCCCAACTCCACCTCCCATCCCAACTCCACCTCCCATCCCAACTCCACCGCCCATCCCAACTCCACCTCCCATCCCAACTCCAGCTCCCAGCCCCCACCTCCCATCCCAACTCCACCTCCCATCCCAATCCACCGCCCATCCCAACTCCACCTCCCATCCCAACTCCAGCTCCCAGCCCCCAACTCCCATCCCAACTCCACCTCCCATCCCAACTCCACCTCCCATCCCAACTCCACCTCCCATCCCAACTCCACCTCCCAGCCCCCACCTCCCATCCCAACTCCACCTCCCAGCCCAACTCCAGCTCCCAGCCCCCAACTCCACCTCCCATCCCAACTCCACCTCCCATCCCAACACCACCTCCCATCCCAACTCCACCTCCCAGCCCCCACCTCCCATCCCAACTCCAGCTCCCATCCCAACTCCACCGCCCATCCCAACTCCACCTCCCATCCCAACTCCAGCTCCCATCCCAACTCCACCTCCCATCCCAACTCCACCTCCCATCCCAACTCCAGCTCCCATCCCAACTCCACCTCCCAGCCCCCACCTCCCATCCCAACTCCACCACCCATCCCAACTCCACCTCCCATCCCAACTCCACCGCCCATCTCAACTCCACCTCCCAGCCCCCACCCCCCATCCCAACTCCAGCTCCCATCCCAACTCCAGCTCCCAGCCCCCACCTCCCATCCCAACTCCACCTCCCATCCCAACTCCACCTCCCAGCCCCCACCTCCCATCCCAACTCCACCTCCCATCCCAACTCCACCTCCCAGCCCCCACCTCCCATCCCAACTCCACCTCCCATCCCAACTCCACCTCCCAGCCCCCACCTCCCATCCCAACTCCACCTCCCATCCCAACTCCACCTCCCAGCCCAACTCCACCTCCCATCCCAACTCCAGCTCCAATCCCAACTCCACCTCCCAGCCCCCACCTCCCATCCCAACTCCACCGCCCATCCCAACTCCACCTCCCATCCCCACTCCACCTCCCAGCCCCCACCTCCCATCCCAACTCCACCTCCCATCCCAACTCCACCTCCCAGCCCAACTCCACCTCCCATCCCAACTCCAGCTCCAATCCCAACTCCACCTCCCAGCCCCCACCTCCCATCCCAACTCCACCGCCCATCCCAACTCCACCGCCCATCCCAACTCCACCTCCCATCCCCACTCCACCTCCCAGCCGCCACCTCCCATCCCAGCTCCACCTCCCAGCCCCCACCTCCCATCCCAACTCCACCGCCCATCCCAACTCCACCTCCCATCCCCACTCCACCTCCCATCCCAACTCCACCTCCCATCCCAACTCCAGCTCCAATCCCAACTCCACCTCCCAGCCCCCACCTCCCATCCCAACTCCACCTCCCATCCCAACTCCACCTCCCAGCCCCCACCTCCCATCCCAACTCCACCTCCCATCCCAACTCCACCTCCAGCCCCCACCTCCCATCCCAACTCCACCGCCCATCCCAACTCCACCTCCCAGCCCCCACCTCCCATCCAAACTCCACCTCCCAGCCCCCACCTCCCATCCCAACTCCACCTCCCATCCCAACTCCACCGCCCATCCCAACTCCACCTCCCATCCCAACTCCAGCTCCCAGCCCCCACCTCCCATCCCAACTCCACCTCCCATCCCAATCCACCGCCCATCCCAACTCCACCTCCCATCCCAACTCAAGCTCCCAGCCCCCAACTCCCATCCCAACTCCACCTCCCATCCCAACTCCACCTCCCATCCCAACTCCACCTCCCATCCCAACTCCACCTCCCAGCCCCCACCTCCCATCCCAACTCCACCTCCCATCCCAACTCCACCTCCCAGCCCCCACCTCCCATCCCAACTCCACCTCCCAGCCCCCACCTCCCATCCCAAATCCACCTCCCAGCCCCCACCTCCCATCCCAACTCCACCTCCCATCCCAACTCCACCTCCCATCCCAACTCCACCTCCAGCCCCCACCTCCCATCCCAACTCCACCGCCCTTCCCAACTCCACCTCCCAGCCCCCACCTCCCATCCCAACTCCACCTCCCATCCCAACTCCACCGCCCATCCCAACTCCACCTCCCATCCCAACTCCAGCTCCCAGCCCCCACCTCCCATCCCAACTCCAGCTCCCAGCCCCCACCTCCCATCCCAACTCCACCTCCCATCCCAATCCACCGCCCATCCCAACTCCACCTCCCATCCCAACTCCACCTCCCAGCCCCCACCTCCCATCCCAACTCCACCTCCCATCCCAACTCCACCTCCCATCCCAACTCCACCGCCCATCCCAACTCCACCTCCCATCCCAACTCCACCTCCCATCCCAACTCCACCTCCCAGCCCCCACCTCCCATCCCAACTCCACCTCCCATCCCAACTCCACCGCCCATCCCAACTCCACCTCCCATCCCAACTCCACCTCCCATCCCAACTCCACCTCCCAGCCCCCACCTCCCATCCCAACTCCACCTCCCATCCCAACTCCACCTCCCAGCCCCCACCTCCCATCCCAACTCCACCTCCCATCCCAAATCCACCTCCCATCCCAACTCCACCTCCCAGCCCCCACCTCCCATCCCAACTCCACCTCCCAGCCCAACTCCAGCTCCCAGGCCCCAACTCCACCTCCCATCCCAACTCCACCTCCCATCCCAACTCCAGCTCCCATCCCAACTCCACCGCCCATCCCAACTCCACCGCCCATCCCAACTCCACCTCCCATCCCAACTCCAGCTCCCATCCCAACTCCAGCTCCCATCCCAACTCCACCTCCCATCCCAACTCCACCTCCCAGCCCCCACCTCCCATCCCAACTCCACCTCCCATCCCAACTCCACCGCCCATCCCAACTCCACCTCCCATCCCAACTCCACCTCCCATCCCAACTCCACCTCCCAGCCCCCACCTCCCATCCCAACTCCACCTCCCATCCCAACTCCACATCCCAGCCCCCACCTCCCATCCCAACTCCACCTCCCATCCCAACTCCACCGCCCATCCCAACTCCACCTCCCATCCCAACTCCAGCTCCCATCCCAACTCCACCTCCCATCCCAACTCCAGCTCCCATCCCAACTCCAGCTCCCATCCCAACTCCACCTCCCATCCCAACTCCAGCTCCCATCCCAACTCCACCTCCCATCCCAACTCCACCTCCCATCCCAACTCCAGCTCCCATCCCAACTCCACCTCCCAGCCCCCACCTCCCATCCCAACTCCACCTCCCATCCCAACTCCACCTCCCAGCCCCCACCTCCCATCCCAACTCCACCTCCCATCCCAACTCCACCTCCCAGCCCCCACCTCCCATCCCAACTCCACCTCCCATCCCAACTCCACCTCCCAGCCCCCACCTCCCATCCCAACTCCACCTCCCATCCCAACTCCACCTCCCAGCCCCCACCTCCCAGCCCAACTCCAGCTCCCAGCCCCCACCTCCCATCCCAACTCCAGCTCCCAGCCCAACTCCACCGCCCATCCCAACTCCACCGCCCATCCCAACTCCACCTCCCATCCCAACTCCACCTCCCATCCCAACTCCACCTCCCATCCCAACTCCACCTCCCATCCCAACTCCACCTCCCAGCCCCCACCTCCCATCCCAACTCCACCTCCCATCCCAACTCCACCTCCCAGCCCCCACCTCCCATCCCAACTCCAGCTCCCATCCCAACTCCAGCTCCCAGCCCCCACCTCCCATCCCAACTCCACCTCCCATCCCAACTCCACCTCCCAGCCCCCACCTCCCATCCCAACTCCACCTCCCATCCCAACTCCACCTCCCATCCCAACTGCACCTCCCAGCCCCCACCTCCCATCCCAACTCCAGCTCCCATCCCAACTCCACCTCCCATCCCAACTCCACCTCCCATCCCAACTCCACCGCCCATCCCAACTCCACCTCCCATCCCAACTCCAGCTCCCAGCCCCCACCTCCCATCCCAACTCCACCTCCCATCCCAATCCACCGCCCATCCCAACTCCACCTCCCATCCCAACTCCAGCTCCCAGCCCCCAACTCCCATCCCAACTCCACCTCCCATCCCAACTCCACCTCCCATCCCAACTCCACCTCCCATCCCAACTCCACCTCCCAGCCCCCACCTCCCATCCCAACTCCACCTCCCAGCCCAACTCCAGCTCCCAGCCCCCAACTCCACCTCCCATCCCAACTCCACCTCCCATCCCAACTCCACCTCCCATCCCAACTCCACCTCCCAGCCCCCACCTCCCATCCCAACTCCAGCTCCCATCCCAACTCCACCGCCCATCCCAACTCCACCGCCCATCCCAACTCCACCTCCCATCCCAACTCCAGCTCCCATCCCAACTCCACCTCCCATCCCAACTCCACCTCCCATCCCAACTCCAGCTCCCATCCCAACTCCACCTCCCAGCCCCCACCTCCCATCCCAACTCCACCACCCATCCCAACTCCACCTCCCATCCCAACTCCACCGCCCATCTCAACTCCACCTCCCAGCCCCCACCTCCCATCCCAACTCCAGCTCCCATCCCAACTCCAGCTCCCAGCCCCCACCTCCCATCCCAACTCCACCTCCCATCCCAACTCCACCTCCCAGCCCCCACCTCCCATCCCAACTCCACCTCCCATCCCAACTCCACCTCCCATCCCAACTCCACCTCCCAGCCCCCACCTCCCATCCCAACTCCACCTCCCATCCCAACTCCACCTCCCAGCCGCCACCTCCCATCCCAGCTCCACCTCCCAGCCCCCACCTCCCATCCCAACTCCACCGCCCATCCCAACTCCACCTCCCATCCCCACTCCACCTCCCATCCCAACTCCACCTCCCATCCCAACTCCAGCTCCAATCCCAACTCCACCTCCCATCCCAACTCCACCTCCAGCCCCCACCTCCCATCCCAACTCCACCGCCCATCCCAACTCCACCTCCCAGCCCCCACCTCCCATCCAAACTCCACCTCCCAGCCCCCACCTCCCATCCCAACTCCACCTCCCATCCCAACTCCACCGCCCATCCCAACTCCACCTCCCATCCCAACTCCAGCTCCCAGCCCCCACCTCCCATCCCAACTCCACCTCCCATCCCAATCCACCGCCCATCCCAACTCCACCTCCCATCCCAACTCCAGCTCCCAGCCCCCAACTCCCATCCCAACTCCACCTCCCATCCCAACTCCACCTCCCATCCCAACTCCACCTCCCATCCCAACTCCACCTCCCATCCCAACTCCACCTCCCATCCCAACTCCACCTCCCAGCCCCCACCTCCCATCCCAACTCCACCTCCCAGCCCCCACCTCCCATCCCAAATCCACCTCCCAGCCCCCACCTCCCATCCCAACTCCACCTCCCATCCCAACTCCACCTCCCATCCCAACTCCACCTCCAGCCCCCACCTCCCATCCCAACTCCACCGCCCTTCCCAACTCCACCTCCCAGCCCCCACCTCCCATCCCAACTCCACCTCCCATCCCAACTCCACCGCCCATCCCAACTCCACCTCCCATCCCAACTCCAGCTCCCAGCCCCCACCTCCCATCCCAACTCCACCTCCCAACCCAATCCACCGCCCATCCCAACTCCACCTCCCATCCCAACTCCACCTCCCAGCCCCCACCTCCCATCCCAACTCCACCTCCCATCCCAACTCCACCTCCCATCCCAACTCCACCGCCCATCCCAACTCCACCTCCCATCCCAACTCCAGCTCCCATCCCAACTCCAGCTCCCATCCCAACTCCACCTCCCATCCCAACTCCACCTCCCAGCCCCCACCTCCCATCCCAACTCCACCTCCCATCCCAACTCCACCGCCCATCCCAACTCCACCTCCCATCCCAACTCCACCTCCCATCCCAACTCCACCTCCCAGCCCCCACCTCCCATCCCAACTCCACCTCCCATCCCAACTCCACCTCCCAGCCCCCACCTCCCATCCCAACTCCACCTCCCATCCCAACTCCACCTCCCATCCCAACTCCACCTCCCATCCCAACTCCACCTCCCAGCCCCCACCTCCCATCCCAACTCCACCTCCCAGCCCAACTCCAGCTCCCAGCCCCCAACTCCACCTCCCATCCCAACTCCACCTCCCATCCCAACTCCAGCTCCCATCCCAACTCCACCGCCCATCCCAACTCCACCGCCCATCCCAACTCCACCTCCCATCCCAACTCCAGCTCCCATCCCAACTCCAGCTCCCATCCCAACTCCACCTCCCATCCCAACTCCACCTCCCAGCCCCCACCTCCCATCCCAACTCCACCTCCCATCCCAACTCCACCGCCCATCCCAACTCCACCTCCCATCCCAACTCCACCTCCCATCCCAACTCCACCTCCCAGCCCCCACCTCCCATCCCAACTCCACCTCCCATCCCAACTCCACCTCCCAGCCCCCACCTCCCATCCCAACTCCACCTCCCATCCCAACTCCACATCCCAGCCCCCACCTCGCATCCCAACTCCACCTCCCATCCCAACTCCACCGCCCATCCCAACTCCACCTCCCATCCCAACTCCAGCTCCCATCCCAACTCCACCTCCCATCCCAACTCCAGCTCCCATCCCAACTCCAGCTCCCATCCCAACTCCACCTCCCATCCCAACTCCAGCTCCCATCCCAACTCCACCTCCCATCCCAACTCCACCTCCCATCCCAACTCCACCTCCCAGCCCCCACCTCCCATCCCAACTCCACCTCCCATCCCAACTCCACCTCCCATCCCAACTCCACCTCCCAGCCCCCACCTCCCATCCCAACTCCACCTCCCATCCCAACTCCACCTCCCAGCCCCCACCTCCCAGCCCAACTCCAGCTCCCAGCCCCCACCTCCCATCCCAACTCCAGCTCCCAGCCCAACTCCACCGCCCATCCCAACTCCACCGCCCATCCCAACTCCACCTCCCATCCCAACTCCACCTCCCATCCCAACTCCAGCTCCCATCCCAACTCCACCGCCCATCCCAACTCCACCTCCCATCCCAACTCCACCTCCCATCCCAACTCCACCTCCCATCCCAACTCCACCTCCCATCCCAACTCCACCTCCCAGCCCCCACCTCCCATCCCAACTCCACCTCCCATCCCAACTCCACCTCCCAGCCCCCACCTCCCATCCCAACTCCAGCTCCCATCCCAACTCCAGCTCCCAGCCCCCACCTCCCATCCCAACTCCACCTCCCATCCCAACTCCACCTCCCAGCCCCCACCTCCCATCCCAACTCCACCTCCCATCCCAACTCCACCTCCCATCCCAACTGCACCTCCCAGCCCCCACCTCCCATCCCAACTCCAGCTCCCATCCCAACTCCACCTCCCATCCCAACTCCACCGCCCATCCCAACTCCACCTCCCATCCCAACTCCAGCTCCCAGCCCCCACCTCCCATCCCAACTCCACCTCCCATCCCAATCCACCGACCATCCCAACTCCACCTCCCATCCCAACTCCAGCTCCCAGCCCCCAACTCCCATCCCAACTCCACCTCCCATCCCAACTCCACCTCCCATCCCAACTCCACCTCCCATCCCAACTCCACCTCCCAGCCCCCACCTCCCATCCCAACTCCACCTCCCAGCCCAACTCCAGCTCCCAGCCCCCAACTCCACCTCCCATCCCAACTCCACCTCCCATCCCAACTCCACCTCCCATCCCAACTCCAGCTCCCAGCCCCCACCTCCCATCCCAACTCCAGCTCCCATCCCAACTCCACCGCCCATCCCAACTCCACCGCCCATCCCAACTCCACCTCCCATCCCAACTCCAGCTCCCATCCCAACTCCACCTCCCATCCCAACTCCACCTCCCATCCCAACTCCAGCTCCCATCCCAACTCCACCTCCCAGCCCCCACCTCCCATCCCAACTCCACCACCCATCCCAACTCCACCTCCCATCCCAACTCCACCGCCCATCTCAACTCCACCTCCCAGCCCCCACCTCCCATCCCAACTCCAGCTCCCATCCCAACTCCAGCTCCCAGCCCCCACCTCCCATCCCAACTCCACCTCCCATCCCAACTCCACCTCCCAGCCCCCACCTCCCATCCCAACTCCACCTCCCATCCCAACTCCACCTCCCATCCCAACTCCACCTCCCAGCCCCCACCTCCCATCCCAACTCCACCTCCCATCCCAACTCCACCTCCCAGCCGCCACCTCCCATCCCAGCTCCACCTCCCAGCCCCCACCTCCCATCCCAACTCCACCTCCCAGCCCCCACCTCCCATCCCAACTCCACCGCCCATCCCAACTCCACCTCCCATCCCCACTCCACCTCCCATCCCAACTCCACCTCCCATCCCAACTCCAGCTCCCATCCCAACTCCACCTCCCAGCCCCCACCTCCCATCCCAACTCCACCTCCCATCCCAACTCCACCTCCCAGCCCCCACCTCCCATCCCAACTCCACCTCCCATCCCAACTCCACCTCCAGCCCCCACCTCCCATCCCAACTCCACCGCCCATCCCAACTCCACCTCCCAGCCCCCACCTCCCATCCAAACTCCACCTCCCAGCCCCCACCTCCCATCCCAACTCCACCTCCCATCCCAACTCCACCGCCCATCCCAACTCCACCTCCCATCCCAACTCCAGCTCCCAGCCCCCACCTCCCATCCCAACTCCACCTCCCATCCCAATCCACCGCCCATCCCAACTCCACCTCCCATCCCAACTCCAGCTCCCAGCCCCCAACTCCCATCCCAACTCCACCTCCCATCCCAACTCCACCTCCCATCCCAACTCCACCTCCCATCCCAACTCCACCTCCAAGCCCCCACCTCCCATCCCAACTCCACCTCCCAGCCCAACTCCAGCTCCCAGCCCCCACCTCCCATCCCAACTCCAGCTCCCATCCCAACTCCACCGCCCATCCCAACTCCACCGCCCATCCCAACTCCACCTCCCATCCCAACTCCAGCTCCCATCCCAACTCCAGCTCCCATCCCAACTCCACCTCCCATCCCAACTCCAGCTCCCATCCCAACTCCACCTCCCATCCCAACTCCACCTCCCAGCCCCCACCTCCCATCCCAACTGCACCGCCCATCCAAACTCCACCTCCCATCCCAACTCCACCTCCCATCCCAACTCCAGCTCCCAGCCCCCACCTCCCATCCCAACTCCACCTCCCATCCCAACACCACCTCCCATCCCAACTCCACCTCCTAGCCCCCACCTCCCATCCCAACTCCACCTCCCATCCCAACTCCACCTCCCAGCCCCCACCTCCATTCCCAACTCCACCTCCCAGCCCCCACCTCCCATCCCAACTCCACCACCCATCCCAACTCCACCTCCCATCCCAACTCCACCGCCCATCTCAACTCCACCTCCAAGCCCCCACCTCCCATCCCAACTCCAGCTCCCATCCCAACTCCAGCTCCCAGCCCCCACCTCCCATCCCAACACCACCTCCCATCCCAACTCCACCTCCCAGCCCCCACCTCCCATCCCAACTCCACCTCCCATCCCAACTCCACCTCCCAGCCCCCACCTCCCATCCCAACTCCAGCTCCCATCCCAACTCCAGCTCCCAGCCCCCACCTCCCATCCCAACTCCACCTCCCATCCCAACTCCACCTCCCAGCCCCCACCTCCCATCCCAACTCCACCTCCCATCCCAACTCCACCTCCCATCCCAACTGCACCTCCCAGCCCCCACCTCCCATCCCAACTCCAGCTCCCATCCCAACTCCACCTCCCATCCCAACTCCACCTCCCATCCCAACTCCACCGCCCATCCCAACTCCACCTCCCATCCCAACTCCAGCTCCCAGCCCCCAACTCCCATCCCAACTCCACCTCCCATCCCAATCCACCGCCCATCCCAACTCCACCTCCCATCCCAACTCCAGCTCCCAGCCCCCAACTCCCATCCCAACTCCACCTCCCATCCCAACTCCACCTCCCATCCCAACTCCACCTCCCATCCCAACTCCACCTCCCAGCCCCCACCTCCCATCCCAACTCCACCTCCCAGCCCAACTCCAGCTCCCAGCCCCCAACTCCACCTCCCATCCCAACTCCACCTCCCATCCCAACTCCACCGCCCATCCCAACTCCACCTCCCATCCCCACTCCACCTCCCATCCCAACTCCACCTCCCATCCCAACTCCAGCTCCCATCCCAACTCCACCTCCCAGCCCCCACCTCCCATCCCAACTCCACCTCCCATCCCAACTCCACCTCCCAGCCCCCACCTCCCATCCCAACTCCACCTCCCATCCCAACTCCACCTCCAGCCCCCACCTCCCATCCCAACTCCACCGCCCATCCCAACTCCACCTCCCAGCCCCCACCTCCCATCCAAACTCCACCTCCCAGCCCCCACCTCCCATCCCAACTCCACCTCCCATCCCAACTCCACCGCCCATCCCAACTCCACCTCCCATCCCAACTCCAGCTCCCAGCCCCCACCTCCCATCCCAACTCCACCTCCCATCCCAATCCACCGCCCATCCCAACTCCACCTCCCATCCCAACTCCAGCTCCCAGCCCCCAACTCCCATCCCAACTCCACCTCCCATCCCAACTCCACCTCCCATCCCAACTCCACCTCCCATCCCAACTCCACCTCCAAGCCCCCACCTCCCATCCCAACTCCACCTCCCAGCCCAACTCCAGCTCCCAGCCCCCACCTCCCATCCCAACTCCAGCTCCCATCCCAACTCCACCGCCCATCCCAACTCCACCGCCCATCCCAACTCCACCTCCCATCCCAACTCCAGCTCCCATCCCAACTCCAGCTCCCATCCCAACTCCACCTCCCATCCCAACTCCAGCTCCCATCCCAACTCCACCTCCCATCCCAACTCCACCTCCCAGCCCCCACCTCCCATCCCAACTGCACCGCCCATCCAAACTCCACCTCCCATCCCAACTCCACCTCCCATCCCAACTCCAGCTCCCAGCCCCCACCTCCCATCCCAACTCCACCTCCCATCCCAACACCACCTCCCATCCCAACTCCACCTCCTAGCCCCCACCTCCCATCCCAACTCCACCTCCCATCCCAACTCCACCTCCCAGCCCCCACCTCCATTCCCAACTCCACCTCCCAGCCCCCACCTCCCATCCCAACTCCACCACCCATCCCAACTCCACCTCCCATCCCAACTCCACCGCCCATCTCAACTCCACCTCCAAGCCCCCACCTCCCATCCCAACTCCAGCTCCCATCCCAACTCCAGCTCCCAGCCCCCACCTCCCATCCCAACACCACCTCCCATCCCAACTCCACCTCCCAGCCCCCACCTCCCATCCCAACTCCACCTCCCATCCCAACTCCACCTCCCAGCCCCCACCTCCCATCCCAACTCCAGCTCCCATCCCAACTCCAGCTCCCAGCCCCCACCTCCCATCCCAACTCCACCTCCCATCCCAACTCCACCTCCCAGCCCCCACCTCCCATCCCAACTCCACCTCCCATCCCAACTCCACCTCCCATCCCAACTGCACCTCCCAGCCCCCACCTCCCATCCCAACTCCAGCTCCCATCCCAACTCCACCTCCCATCCCAACTCCACCTCCCATCCCAACTCCACCGCCCATCCCAACTCCACCTCCCATCCCAACTCCAGCTCCCAGCCCCCAACTCCCATCCCAACTCCACCTCCCATCCCAATCCACCGCCCATCCCAACTCCACCTCCCATCCCAACTCCAGCTCCCAGCCCCCAACTCCCATCCCAACTCCACCTCCCATCCCAACTCCACCTCCCATCCCAACTCCACCTCCCATCCCAACTCCACCTCCCAGCCCCCACCTCCCATCCCAACTCCACCTCCCAGCCCAACTCCAGCTCCCAGCCCCCAACTCCACCTCCCATCCCAACTCCACCTCCCATCCCAACTCCACCTCCCATCCCAACTCCAGCTCCCAGCCCCCACCTCCCATCCCAACTCCAGCTCCCATCCCAACTCCACCGCCCATCCCAACTCCACCGCCCATCCCAACTCCACCTCCCATCCCAACTCCAGCTCCCATCCCAACTCCACCTCCCATCCCAACTCCACCTCCCATCCCAACTCCAGCTCCCATCCCAACTCCACCTCCCAGCCCCCACCTCCCATCCCAACTCCACCACCCATCCCAACTCCACCTCCCATCCCAACTCCACCGCCCATCTCAACTCCACCTCCCAGCCCCCACCTCCCATCCCAACTCCAGCTCCCATCCCAACTCCAGCTCCCAGCCCCCACCTCCCATCCCAACTCCACCTCCCATCCCAACTCCACCTCCCAGCCCCCACCTCCCATCCCAACTCCACCTCCCATCCCAACTCCACCTCCCATCCCAACACCACCTCCCAGCCCCCACCTCCCATCCCAACTCCACCTCCCATCCCAACTCCACCTCCCAGCCGCCACCTCCCATCCCAGCTCCACCTCCCAGCCCCCACCTCCCATCCCAACTCCACCTCCCAGCCCCCACCTCCCATCCCAACTCCACCGCCCATCCCAACTCCACCTCCCATCCCCACTCCACCTCCCATCCCAACTCCACCTCCCATCCCAACTCCACCTCCCATCCCCACTCCACCTCCCATCCCAACTCCACCTCCCATCCCAACTCCACCTCCCATCCCCACTCCACCTCCCATCCCAACTCCACCTCCCATCCCAACTCCACCTCCCATCCCAACTCCAGCTCCCATCCCAACTCCACCTCCCAGCCCCCACCTCCCATCCCAACTCCACCTCCCATCCCAACTCCACCTCCCAGCCCCCACCTCCCATCCCAACTCCACCTCCCATCCCAACTCCACCTCCAGCCCCCACCTCCCATCCCAACTCCACCGCCCATCCCAACTCCACCTCCCAGCCCCCACCTCCCATCCAAACTCCACCTCCCAGCCCCCACCTCCCATCCCAACTCCACCTCCCATCCCAACTCCACCGCCCATCCCAACTCCACCTCCCATCCCAACTCCAGCTCCCAGCCCCCACCTCCCATCCCAACTCCACCTCCCATCCCAATCCACCGCCCATCCCAACTCCACCTCCCATCCCAACTCCAGCTCCCAGCCCCCAACTCCCATCCCAACTCCACCTCCCATCCCAACTCCACCTCCCATCCCAACTCCACCTCCCATCCCAACTCCACCTCCAAGCCCCCACCTCCCATCCCAACTCCACCTCCCAGCCCAACTCCAGCTCCCAGCCCCCACCTCCCATCCCAACTCCAGCTCCCATCCCAACTCCACCGCCCATCCCAACTCCACCTCCCATCCCAACTCCAGCTCCCATCCCAACTCCAGCTCCCATCCCAACTCCACCTCCCATCCCAACTCCAGCTCCCATCCCAACTCCACCTCCCATCCCAACTCCACCTCCCAGCCCCCACCTCCCATCCCAACTGCACCGCCCATCCCAACCCCACCTCCCATCCCAACTCCACCTCCCATCCCAACTCCACCTCCCATCCCAACTCCACCTCCCATCCCAACTCCACCTCCCATCCCAACTCCACCTCCCAGCCCCCACCTCCCATCCCAACTCCACCTCCCATCCCAACACCACCTCCCATCCCAACTCCACCTCCTAGCCCCCACCTCCCATCCCAACTCCACCTCCCATCCCAACTCCACCTCCCAGCCCCCACCTCCATTCCCAACTCCACCTCCCAGCCCCCACCTCCCATCCCAACTCCACCACCCATCCCAACTCCACCTCCCATCCCAACTCCACCGCCCATCTCAACTCCACCTCCCAGCCCCCACCACCCAACCCAACTCCAGCTCCCATCCCAACTCCAGCTCCCAGCCCCCACCTCCCATCCCAACTCCACCTCCCATCCCAACTCCACCTCCCAGCCCCCACCTCCCATCCCAACTCCACCTCCCATCCCAACTCCACCTCCCAGCCCCCACCTCCCATCCCAACACCACCTCCCAGCCCCCACCTCCCATCCCAACTCCACCTCCCAGCCCCCACCTCCCATCCCAACTCCACCGCCCATCTCAACTCCACCTCCCAGCCCCCACCTCCCATCCCAACTCCACCGCCCATCCCAACTCCACCTCCCATCCCCACTCCACCTCCCATCCCAACTCCACCTCCCATCCCAACTCCAGCTCCCATCCCAACTCCACCTCCCAGCCCCCACCTCCCATCCCAACTCCAGCTCCCATCCCAACTCCACCTCCCATCCCAACTCCACCTCCCAGCCCCCACCTCCCATCCCAACTGCACCGCCCATCCCAACTCCACCTCCCAGCCCCCACCTCCCATCCCAACTCCACCTCCCATCCCAACCCCACCTCCCATCCCAACTCCACCTCCCATCCCAACTCCACCTCCCATCCCAACTCCACCTCCCAGCCCCCACCTCCCATCCCAACTCCACCTCCCATCCCAACTCCACCTCCCAGCCCCCACCTCCCATCCCAACTCCAGCTCCCATCCCAACTCCAGCTCCCAGCCCCCACCTCCCATCCCAACTCCACCTCCCATCCCAACTCCACCTCCCAGCCCCCACCTCCCATCCCAACTCCACCTCCCATCCCAACTCCACCTCCCATCCCAACTGCACCTCCCAGCCCAACTCCACCTCCCATCCCAACTCCAGCTCCCATCCCAACTCCACCTCCCATCCCAACTCCACCTCCCATCCCAACTCCAGCTCCCAGCCCCCACCGCCCATCCCAACTCCACCTCCCATCCCAACTCCAGCTCCCAGCCCCCACCTCCCATCCCAACTCCACCTCCCATCCCAATCCACCGCCCATCCCAACTCCACCTCCCATCCCAACTCCAGCTCCCAGCCCCCAACTCCCATCCCAACTCCACCTCCCATCCCAACTCCACCTCCCATCCCAACTCCACCTCCCATCCCAACTCCACCTCCCAGCCCCCACCTCCCATCCCAACTCCACCTCCCAGCCCAACTCCAGCTCCCAGCCCCCAACTCCACCTCCCATCCCAACTCCACCTCCCATCCCAACTCCACCTCCCATCCCAACTCCAGCTCCCAGCCCCCACCTCCCATCCCAACTCCAGCTCCCATCCCAACTCCACCGCCCATCCCAACTCCACCGCCCATCCCAACTCCACCTCCCAGCCCCCACCTCCCATCCCAACTCCAGCTCCCATCCCAACTCCACCTCCCATCCCAACTCCACCTCCCATCCCAACTCCAGCTCCCATCCCAACTCCACCTCCCAGCCCCCACCTCCCATCCCAACTCCACCACCCATCCCAACTCCACCTCCCATCCCAACTCCACCTCCCATCCCAACTCCACCTCCCAGCCCCCACCTCCCATCCCAACTCCAGCTCCCATCCCAACTCCAGCTCCCAGCCCCCACCTCCCATCCCAACTCCACCTCCCATCCCAACTCCACCTCCCAGCCCCCACCTCCCATCCCAACTCCACCTCCCATCCCAACTCCACCTCCCATCCCAACTCCACCTCCCAGCCCCCACCTCCCATCCCAACTCCACCTCCCATCCCAACTCCACCTCCCAGCCGCCACCTCCCATCCCAGCTCCACCTCCCAGCCCCCACCTCCCATCCCAACTCCACCTCCCAGCCCCCACCTCCCATCCCAACTCCACCGCCCATCCCAACTCCACCTCCCATCCCCACTCCACCTCCCATCCCCAATCCACCTCCCATCCCAACTCCACCTCCCATCCCAACTCCAGCTCCCATCCCAACTCCACCTCCCATCCCAACTCCACCTCCCAGCCCCCACCTCCCATCCCAACTCCACCTCCCATCCCAACTCCACCTCCAGCCCCCACCTCCCATCCCAACTCCACCGCCCATCCCAACTCCACCTCCCAGCCCCCACCTCCCATCCAAACTCCACCTCCCATCCCAACTCCACCGCCCATCCCAACTCCACCTCCCATCCCAACTCCAGCTCCCAGCCCCCACCTCCCATCCCAACTCCACCTCCCATCCCAATCCACCGCCCATCCCAACTCCACCTCCCATCCCAACTCCAGCTCCCAGCCCCCAACTCCCATCCCAACTCCACCTCCCATCCCAACTCCACCTCCCATCCCAACTCCACCTCCCATCCCAACTCCACCTCCAAGCCCCCACCTCCCATCCCAACTCCACCTCCCAGCCCAACTCCAGCTCCCAGCCCCCACCTCCCATCCCAACTCCAGCTCCCAGCCCCCACCTCCCATCCCAACTCCAGCTCCCATCCCAACTCCACCGCCCATCCCAACTCCACCGCCCATCCCAACTCCACCTCCCATCCCAACTCCAGCTCCCATCCCAACTCCACCTCCCATCCCAACTCCAGCTCCCATCCCAACTCCACCTCCCATCCCAACTCCACCTCCCAGCCCCCACCTCCCATCCCAACTGCACCGCCCATCCCAACTCCACCTCCCATCCCAACTCCACCTCCCATCCCAACTCCACCTCCCAGCCCCCACCTCCCATCCCAACTCCACCTCCCATCCCAACACCACCTCCCATCCCAACTCCACCTCCTAGCCCCCACCTCCCATCCAAACTCCAGCTCCCATCCCAACTCCACCTCCCATCCCAACTC
Source organism: Carcharodon carcharias (assembly GCF_017639515.1). Classification (NCBI taxonomy): domain Eukaryota; kingdom Metazoa; phylum Chordata; class Chondrichthyes; order Lamniformes; family Lamnidae; genus Carcharodon; species Carcharodon carcharias. Next base: position 234,818,055 of record NC_054468.1, read on the forward strand.
CACCTCCCAGCCCCCACCTCCATTCCCAACTCCACCTCCCAGCCCCCACCTCCCATCCCAACTCCACCACCCATCCCAACTCCACCTCCCATCCCAACTCCACCGCCCATCTCAACTCCACCTCCCTGCCCCCACCTCCCATCCCAACTCCAGCTCCCATCCCAACTCCAGCTCCCAGCCCCCACCTCCCATCCCAACTCCACCTCCCATCCCAACTCCACCTCCCAGCCCCCACCTCCCATCCCAACTCCACCTCCCATCCCAACTCCACCTCCCAGCCCCCACCTCCCATCCCAACACCACCTCCCAGCTCCCACCTCCCATCCCAACTCCACCTCCCAGCCCCCACCTCCCATCCCAACTCCACCGCCCATCCCAACTCCACCTCCCATCCCCACTCCACCTCCCATCCCCACTCCACCTCCCATCCCAACTCCACCTCCCATCCCAACTCCACCTCCCATCCCAACTCCAGCTCCCATCCCAACTCCACCTCCCAGCCCCCACCTCCCATCCCAACTCCACCTCCCATCCCAACTCCACCTCCCATCCCAACTCCACCTCCCAGCCCCCACCTCCCATCCCAACTCCACCTCCCATCCCAACTCCACCTCCAGCCCCCACCTCCCATCCCAACTCCACCGCCCATCCCAACTCCACCTCCCAGCCCCCACCTCCCATCCAAACTCCACCTCCCATCCCAACTCCACCGCCCATCCCAACTCCACCTCCCATCCCAACTCCAGCTCCCAGCCCCCACCTCCCATCCCAACTCCACCTCCCATCCCAATCCACCGCCCATCCCAACTCCACCTCCCATCCCAGCTCCAGCTCCCAGCCCCCAACTCCCATCCCAACTCCACCTCCCATCCCAACTCCACCTCCCATCCCAACTCCACCTCCCAGCCCCCACCTCCCATCCCAACTCCACCTCCCATCCCAACTCCACCTCCCAGCCCAACTCCAGCTCCCAGCCCCCACCTCCCAGCCCCCACCTCCCATCCCAACTCCACCTCCCAGCCCAACTCCACCTCCCAGCCCCCAACTCCACCTCCCATCCCAAATCCACCTCCCATCCCAACTCCACCTCCCATCCCAACTCCACCTCCCATCCCAACTCCACCTCCCATCCCAACTCCACCTCCAAGCCCCCACCTCCCATCCCAACTCCACCTCCCAGCCCAACTCCAGCTCCCAGCCCCCAACTCCACCTCCCATCCCAACTCCACCTCCCATCCCAACTCCAGCTCCCATCCCAACTCCACCGCCCATCCCAACTCCACCGCCCATCCCACCTCCACCTCCCATCCCAACTCCAGCTCCCATCCCAACTCCAGCTCCCATCCCAACTCCACCTCCCATCCCAACTCCAGCTCCCATCCCAACTCCACCTCCCATCCCAACTCCACCTCCCAGCCCCCACCTCCCATCCCAACTGCACCGCCCATCCCAACTCCACCTCCCATCCCAACTCCACCTCCCATCCCAACTCCACCTCCCAGCCCCCACCTCCCATCCCAACTCCACCTCCCATCCCAACTCCACCTCCCAGCCCCCACCTCCCATCCCAACTCCACCTCCCATTCCAACACCACCTCCCATCCCAACTCCACCTCCTAGCCCCCACCTCCCATCCCAACTCCACCTCCCATCCCAACTCCACCTCCCAGCCCCCACCTCCATTCCCAACTCCACCTCCCAGCCCCCACCTCCCATCCCAACTCCACCACCCATCCCAACTCCACCTCCCATCCCAACTCCACCGCCCATCTCAACTCCACCTCCCAGCCCCCACCTCCCATCCCAACTCCAGCTCCCATCCCAACTCCAGCTCCCAGCCCCACACCTCCCATCCCAACTCCACCTCCCAGCCCCCACCTCCCATCCCAACTCCACCTCCCATCCCAACTCCACCTCCCAGCCCCCACCTCCCATCCCAACACCACCTCCCAGCCCCCACCTCCCATCCCAACTCCACCTCCCAGCCCCCACCTCCCATCCCAACTCCACCGCCCATCCCAACTCCACCTCCCATCCCCACTCCACCTCCCATCCCCACTCCACCTCCCATCCCCACTCCACCTCTCATCCCAACTCCAGCTCCCATCCCAACTCCACCTCCCAGCCCCCACCTCCCATCCCAACTCCACCTCCCATCCCAACTCCACCTCCCATCCCAACTCCACCTCCCAGCCCCCACCTCCCATCCCAACTCCACCTCCCATCCCAACTCCACCTCCAGCCCCCACCTCCCATCCCAACTCCACCGCCCATCCCAACTCCACCTCCCAGCCCCCACCTCCCATCCAAACTCCACCTCCCATACCAACTCCACCGCCCATCCCAACTCCACCTCCCATCCCAACTCCAGCTCCCAGCCCCCACCTCCCATCCCAACTCCACCTCCCATCCCAATCCACCGCCCATCCCAACTCCACCTCCCATCCCAACTCCAGCTCCCAGCCCCCAACTCCCATCCCAACTCCACCTCCCATCCCAACTCCACCTCCCATCCCAACTCCACCTCCCAGCCCCCACCTCCCATCCCAACTCCACCTCCCATCCCAACTCCACCTCCCAGCCCAACTCCAGCTCCCAGCCCCCACCTCCCAGCCCCCACCTCCCATCCCAACTTCACCTCCCAGCCCAACTCCACCTCCCAGCCCCCAACTCCACCTCCCATCCCAACTCCACCTCCCATCCCAACTCCACCTCCCATCCCAACTCCAGCTCCCATCCCAACTCCACCTCCCATCCCAACTCCAGCTCCCATCCCAACTCCACCTCCCATCCCAACTCCACCTCCCAGCCCCCACCTCCCATCCCAACTGCACCGCCCATCCCAACTCCACCTCCCATCCCAACTCCACCTCCCATCCCAACTCCACCTCCCAGCCCCCACCTCCCATCCCAACTCCACCTCCCATCCCAACACCACCTCCCATCCCAACTCCACCTCCTAGCCCCCACCTCCCATCCCAACTCCACCTCCCATCCCAACTCCACCTCCCAGCCCCCACCTCCATTCCCAACTCCACCTCCCAGCCCCCACCTCCCATCCCAACTCCACCACCCATCCCAACTCCACCTCCCATCCCAACTCCACCGCCCATCTCAACTCCACCTCCCAGCCCCCACCTCCCATCCCAACTCCAGCTCCCATCCCAACTCCAGCTCCCAGCCCCCACCTCCCATCCCAACTCCACCTCCCATCCCAACTCCACCTCCCAGCCCCCACCTCCCATCCCAACTCCACCTCCCATCCCAACTCCACCTCCCAGCCCCCACCTCCCATCCCAACACCACCTCCCAGCCCCCACCTCCCATCCCAACTCCAACTCCCAGCCCCCACCTCCCATCCCAACTCCACCGCCCATCCCAACTCCACCTCCCATCCCCACTCCACCTCCCATCCCCACTCCACCTCCCATCCCAACTCCACCTCCCATCCCAACTCCACCTCCCATCCCAACTCCAGCTCCCATCCCAACTCCACCTCCCAGCCCCCACCTCCCATCCCAACTCCACCTCCCATCCCAACTCCACCTCCCATCCCAACTCCACCTCCCAGCCCCCACCTCCCATCCCAACTCCACCTCCCATCCCAACTCCACCTCCAGCCCCCACCTCCCATCCCAACTCCACCGCCCATCCCAACTCCACCTCCCAGCCCCCACCTCCCATCCAAACTCCACCTCCCATCCCAACTCCACCGCCCATCCCAACTCCACCTCCCATCCCAACTCCAGCTCCCAGCCCCCACCTCCCATCCCAACTCCACCTCCCATCCCAATCCACCGCCCATCCCAACTCCACCTCCCATCCCAACTCCAGCTCCCAGCCCCCAACTCCCATCCCAACTCCACCTCCCATCCCAACTCCACCTCCCATCCCAACTCCACCTCCCAGCCCCCACCTCCCATCCCAACTCCACCTCCCATCCCAACTCCACCTCCCAGCCCAACTCCAGCTCCCAGCCCCCACCTCCCAGCCCCCACCTCCCATCCCAGCTCCACCTCCCAGCCCAACTCCACCTCCCAGCCCCCAACTCCACCTCCCATCCCAAATCCACCTCCCATCCCAACTCCACCTCCCATCCCAACTCCACCTCCCATCCCAACTCCACCTCCAAGCCCCCACCTCCCATCCCAACTCCACCTCCCAGCCCAACTCCAGCTCCCAGCCCCCAACTCCACCTCCCATCCCAACTCCACCTCCCATCCCAACTCCAGCTCCCAGCCCCCACCTCCCATCCCAACTCCAGCTCCCATCCCAACTCCACCGCCCATCCCAACTCCACCGCCCATCCCAACTCCACCTCCCATCCCAACTCCAGCTCCCATCCCAACTCCACCTCCCATCCCAACTCCACCTCCCATCCCAACTCCAGCTCCCATCCCAACTCCACCTCCCATCCCAACTCCAGCTCCCATCCCAACTCCAGCTCCCATCCCAACTCCACCTCCCAGCCCCCACCTCCCATCCCAACTCCACCTCCCAGCCCCCACCTCCCATCCCAACTGCACCGCCCATCCCAACTCCACCTCGCAGCCCCCACCTCCCATCCCAACTCCACCTCCCATCCCAACTCCACCTCCCAGCCCCCACCTCCCATCCCAACACCACCTCCCATCCCAACTCCACCTCCTAGCCCCCACCTCCCATCCCAACTCCACCTCCCATCCCAACTCCACCTCCCAGCCCCCACCTCCATTCCCAACTCCACCTCCCAGCCCCCACCTCCCATCCCAACTCCACCACCCATCCCAACTCCACCTCCCATCCCAACTCCACCGCCCATCTCAACTCCACCTCCCAGCCCCCACCTCCCATCCCAACTCCAGCTCCCATCCCAACTCCAGCTCCCAGCCCCCACCTCCCATCCCAACTCCACCTCCCATCCCAACTCCACCTCCCAGCCCCCACCTCCCATCCCAACTCCACCTCCCATCCCAACTCCACCTCCCAGCCCCCACCTCCCATCCCAACACCACCTCCCAGCCCCCACCTCCCATCCCAACTCCACCTCCCAGCCCCCACCTCCCATCCCAACTCCACCGCCCATCCCAACTCCACCTCCCATCCCCACTCCACCTCCCATCCCCACTCCACCTCCCATCCCCACTCCACCTCCCATCCCAACTCCAGCTCCCATCCCAACTCCACCTCCCAGCCCCCACCTCCCATCCCAACTCCACCTCCCATCCCAACTCCACCTCCCATCCCAACTCCACCTCCCAGCCCCCACCTCCCATCCCAACTCCACCTCCCATCCCAACTCCACCTCCAGCCCCCACCTCCCATCCCAACTCCACCGCCCATCCCAACTCCACCTCCCAGCCCCCACCTCCCATCCAAACTCCACCTCCCATCCCAACTCCACCGCCCATCCCAACTCCACCTCCCATCCCAACTCCACCTCCCAGCCCCCACCTCCCATCCCAACTCCACCTCCCATCCCAATCCACCGCCCATCCCAACTCCACCTCCCATCCCAACTCCAGCTCCCAGCCCCCAACTCCCATCCCAACTCCACCTCCCATCCCAACTCCACCTCCCATCCCAACTCCACCTCCCAGCCCCCACCTCCCATCCCAACTCCACCTCCCATCCCAACTCCACCTCCCAGCCCAACTCCAGCTCCCAGCCCCCACCTCCCAGCCCCCACCTCCCATCCCAACTCCACCTCCCAGCCCAACTCCACCTCCCAGCCCCCAACTCCACCTCCCATCCCAACTCCACCTCCCATCCCAACTCCAGCTCTCATCCCAACTCCACCTCCCATCCCAACTCCACCTCCCATCCCAACTCCAGCTCCCAGCCCCCACCTCCCATCCCAACTCCAGCTCCCATCCCAACTCCACCGCCCATCCCAACTCCACCGCCCATCCCAACTCCACCTCCCATCCCAACTCCAGCTCCCATCCCAACTCCACCTCCCATCCCAACTCCAGCTCCCATCCCAACTCCAGCTCCCATCCCAACTCCAGCTCCCAGCCCCCACCTCCCATCCCAACTGCACCGCCCATCCCAACTCCACCTCCCATCCCAACTCCACCTCCCATCCCAACTCCACCGCCCATCCCAACTCCACCTCCCAGCCCCCACCTCCCATCCCAACTCCACCTCCCAGCCCCCACCTCCCATCCCAACTCCACCTCCCATCCCAACTCCACCTCCCATCCCAACTCCACCTCCCAGCCCCCACCTCCCATCCCAACTCCACCTCCCATCCCAACTCCACCTCCCCGCCCCAACCTCCCATCCCAACTCCACCTCCCATCCCAACTCCACCTCCCATCCCAACTCCACCTCCCATCCCAACTCCACCTCCCATCCCAACTCCAGCTCCCAGCCCCCACCTCCCATCCCAACTCCACCTCCCATCCCAACTCCACCTCCCAGCCCCCACCTCCCATCCCAACTCCACCTCCCAGCCCCCACCTCCCATCCCAACTCCAGCTCCCAGCCCCCACCTCCCATCCCAACTCCACCTCCCATCCCAACTCCACCTCCCAGCCCCCACCTCCCATCCCAACTCCACCTCCCATCCCAACTCCACCTCCCATCCCAACTCCACCTCCCAGCCCCCACCTCCCATCCCAACTCCACCTCCCATCCCAACTCCACCTCCCAGCCCCCACCTCCCATCCCAACTCCAGCTCCCAGCCCCCACCTCCCATCCCAACTCCACCTCCCATCCCAACTCCACCTCCCATCCCAACTCCACCTCCCATCCCAACTCCACCTCCCAGCCCCCACCTCCCATCCCAACTCCACCTCCCATCCCAACTCCACCACCCATCCCAACTCCACCTCCCAGCCCCCACCTCCCATCCCAACTCCACCTCCCATCCCAACTCCACCGCCCATCCCAACTCCACCTCCCAGCCCCCACCTCCCATCCCAACTCCACCTCCCAGCCCAACTCCACCTCCCAGCCCCCACCTCCCATCCCAACTGCACCTCCCATCCCAACTCCACCTCCCAGACCCCACCTCCCATCCCAACTCCACCTCCCATCCCAACTCCACCTCCCATCCCAACTCCACCTCCCATCCCAACTCCACCTCCCATCCCAACTCCACCTCCCAGCCCCCACCTCCCATCCCAACTCCACCTCCCATCCCAACTCCAGCTCCCAGCCCCCACCTCCCATCCCAACTCCACCTCCCATCCCAACTCCAGCTCCCAGCCCCCACCTCCCATCCCAACTCCACCTCCCATCCCAACTCCAGCTCCCAGCCCCCACCTCCCATCCCAACTCCACCTCCCATCCCAACTCCACCTCCCAGCCCCCACCTCCCATCCCAACTCCAGCTCCCTTCCCAACTCCACCTCCCATCCCAACTCCACCTCCCATCCCAAATCCACCTCCAGCCCCCACCTCCCATCCCAACTCCAGCTCCCATCCCAACTCCACCTCCCATCCCAACTCCACCTCCCAGCCCCACCTCCCAGCCCCCACCTCCCATCCCAACTCCAGCTCCCATCCCAACTCCACCTCCCATCCCAACTCCACCTCCCATCCCAACTGCACCTCCCAGCCCCCACCTCCCATCCCAACTCCAGCTCCCATCCCAACTCCACCTCCCATCCCAACTCCAGCTCCCATCCCAACTCCACCTCCCATCCCAACTCCACCTCTCATCCCAACTCCACCTCCCAGCCCATCTCCAGCTCCCATCCCAACTCCACCTCCCAGCCCCCACCTCCCATCCCAACTCCACCTCCCATCCCAACTCCACCGCCCATCCCAACTCCACCTCCCATCCCAACTCCACCACCCATCCCAACTCCACCTCCCAGCCCCCACCTCCCATCCCAACTCCACCTCCCATCCCAACTCCACCGCCCATCCCAACTCCACCTCCCATCCCAACTCCACCGCCCATCCCAACTCCACCTCCCATCCCAACTCCACCACCCATCCCAACTCCACCTCCCAGCCCCCACCTCCTATCCCAACTCCACCGCCCATCCCAACTCCACCTCCCAGCCCCCACCTCCCATCCCAACTCCACCTCCCATCCCAACTCCACCGCCCATCCCAACTCCACCTCCCATCCCAACTCCACCTCCCATCCCAACTCCACCTCCCAGCCCCCACCTCCCATCCCAACTCCACCTCCCATCCCAACTCCACCGCCCATCCCAACTCCACCTCCCATCCCAACTCCACCGCCCATCCCAACTCCACCTCCCATCCCAACTCCAGCTCCCAGCCCCCACCTCCCATCCCAACTCCACCTCCCATCCCAACTCCACCTCGCAGCCCCCACCTCCCATCCCAACTGCACCTCCCATCCCAACTCCACCTCCCATCCCAACTCCACCTCCCATCCCAACTCCACCTCGCAGCCCCCACCTCCCATCCCAACTCCACCTCCCATCCCAACTCCACCTCCCAGCCCCCACCTCCCATCCCAACTCCAGCTCCCAGCCCCCACCGCCCATCCCAACTCCACCTCCCATCCCAACTCCACCTCCCAGCCCCCACCTCCTATCCCAACTCCACCGCCCATCCCAACTCCACCTCCCAGCCCCCACCTCCCATCCCAACTCCACCTCCCATCCCAACTCCACCGCCCATCCCAACTCCACCTCCCATCCCAACTCCACCTCCCATCCCAACTCCACCTCCCAGCCCCCACCTCCCATCCCAACTCCACCTCCCATCCCAACTCCACCGCCCATCCCAACTCCAGCTCCCAGCCCCCACCTCCCATCCCAACTCCACCTCCCATCCCAACTCCACCTCGCAGCCCCCACCTCCCATCCCAACTGCACCTCCCATCCCAACTCCACCTCCCATCCCAACTCCACCTCGCAGCCCCCACCTCCCATCCCAACTCCACCTCCCATCCCAACTCCACCTCCCAGCCCCCACCTCCCATCCCAACTCCAGCTCCCAGCCCCCACCTCCCATCCCAACTCCACCTCCCATCCCAACGCCACCTCCCATCCCAACTCCACCTCCCATCCCCACTCCACCTCCCAGCCCCCACCTCCCATCCCAACTCCACCTCCCATCCCAACTCCACCTCCCAGCCCCACTCCAGCCCTGCACCATGTCCCCATGGCCTCCCCACTCCCCCACTCATTCTCACCCCCCCCCCCCCCAGTATGTTTCCTCATCGGTGGAGCGGTGGGGGTGAATGAGGGAATTCAGAAGCTTCCTGCAGGTGTCCAGTCAGCAGAGGTAAGACATGGGGGCAGGGGGAGGGGGCAAAGTGGGGCCCGGTGAAGAATGGTGGGAGGGTGAGCAGGGGAGAGTGTAGGGGGAGAGGTGAGTGGAGATACAGCATGGGGGGATGTGAGGAGTGCAAGCTGGGGGCAGGGTGAGTGGGGATTGGAGGGTGAATGGGGGGAGGGGCAGTGAGACATGGGGGAGGGTGGGTAGGGCTTTGGGAGACAGGGAGAAGGTGGGTAAAGGAGGGGGAGAGGGATGGGGCATGAGGGGAGGGTGCGTGGGGGAGGGCTAGTGGTGGTGGGACATGCAGGGGGAATGAGTGATGCTTGTGAGATAGTGAGTGTGTGGGGGTTTGAGGCATGGAGGTTGAGTCAGGGGGAGGTGGGCCTAGGTGATTGTGGGAATCAGGGACCTCACATGAGGTCCATTGGAACACCCAATCAGCACAGAACGTGCCATGAGTACACACACAGAGAGCAGGAGGGACAGGGTGAAGACACGTTCATTAGCACTGGGCACACAGTAATGTCTGACCTGTTGGGAAACAGTCCTTTCTTTCCAAGCTGATATCCCTTCCAATGTCTTTTGAAGCTGTGAATTCACCGCCTTCTGATGACTCTCTATTGCCACCTGGCAAATCACAAACAGAAAATGGAGCATCATTCGGAAACCCCTCATTTCAGCTCCTGGTTATAGGGGATTTTTAAAATTCATTCACGGTACGTGGGCTTCGCTGGCTGGGCCAGCATTTATTAACCATCACTAGTTGCCCTTGAGAAGGTGGTGGTGAGCTGCCTTCTTGAACCGCTGCAGTCCATGTGGTGTAGGTACACCTACAGTGCTGTTAGGAAGAGAGCTCACATATCTGCTGCCCTTGTCCTTCTAGATGGTAGTGGTCGTGGGTTTGGAAGTTGCTGTCGAAGGAGCCTTGGTGAATTCCTGCAGTGCATCTTGTAGATGGTACACACTGCTGCTACTGTGTGTCAGTGGTGGAGGGAGTGAATGTTTGTGGGTGGGGTGCCAATCAAGCAGGCTGCTTTGTCCTGGATGGTGTTGAGCTTCTTGAGCATTGTAGGAGCTGCACTCATCCAGGCAAGTGGGGAGTATTCCATCACACTCCTGACTTGTGCCTTGTAGATGGTGGACAGGCTTTGGGGAGTCAGGAGGTGAGTTACTCACCACAGGATTCCCAGCCTCTGACCTGCTCTTGTGGCCACAGTATTTATATGGCTAGTCCAGTTCAGTTTCTGGTCAATGGTAACCCCCAGGATATTGATAGTGGGGGATTCAGTGATGGTAATGCCACTGAATGTCAAGGGGCAATGGTTCAATTCTCCCTTGTTGGAAATGATCATTGTCTGGCACTTGTGTGGCGTGAATCCTGGATATTGTCCAGGCCTTGCTGCATTTGGACATGGAATGCTTCAGTATCTGAGGAGTTGTGAATGGTGCTGAACATTGTGCAATCATCAGCGAACATACCCACTTCTGACCTTATGATGGAAGGAAGGTCATTGATGAAGCAGCTGAAGATGGTTGGGCCGAGGACACTACCCTGAGGAACTCCTGCAGTGATGTCCTGGAGCTGAGATGATTGACCTCCAACAACCACAATCATCTTCCTTTGTGCTAGGTATGACTCCAACCAGCAGAGAGTTTTCCCCCTGATTCCCATTGGCTCCAGTTTTGCTAGGGCTCCTTGATGTCACATTTGGTCAAATGCTGCCTTGATGTCAAGGGCAGTCACTCTCACCTCACCTCGGGAGTTCTGCTCTTTTGTCCATGTTTGAACCAAGGCTGTAATGAGGTCAGGAGCTGAGTGGCCCTGGCAGAACCCAAACTGGGTGTCAGTCAGCAGGTTATTGCTAAGCAAGTGCCGCTTGATAGCACTTTGATGGCCCTTCCATTACTTTACTGATGATCGAGAGTAGACTGATGGGCGATAATTGACCGGGTTGGATTTGCCCTACTTTTTGTGTACAGGACATACCCGGTCAATTTTCCACATAGCCGGGTAGATGCCAGTGTTGTAGCTGTACTGGAACAGCTTGGCTAGGGGTGCGGCCAGTACTGGAGCACAAGTCTTCAGGACTATTGCCGGAATATTGTCAGGGCCCATAGCCTTTACAGTATCCAGTGCCTTCAGATGTTTCTTGATATCACGAGGAGTGAATCAAATTGGCTGAAGCCAGACATCTTTGCTGGTCTGGGCTGATCAGCTGGCTTGCTGGCAATGGCAGAGTGGGGGATACGCCAGGCCATGAAGTTACAGATCAGGGTGACCAACTCTTATGAAATAAAATAAAGGGCACTTCCAGCGTGGGACCAATTGGTCAGGGGGGTGGTGGTGGGGCGCTGGTGATTGGGAGGTGGGTGGAGTTGGGGTGCTGGTGATTGGGAGGTGGGTGGTGGTGGGGTGCTGGTGTGGGGGGTGGGTGGAGTTGGGGTGCTGGTGATTGGGGGGTGGGTGGAGTTGGGGTGCTGGTGTGAGGGGTGGGTGGAGTTGGGGTGCTGGTGATTGGGAGGTGGGTGGAGGTGGGGTGCTGGTGTGGGGGGTGGGTGGAGTTGGGGTGCTGGTGATTGGGAGGTGGGTGGAGGTGGGGTGCTGGTGTGGGGGGTGGGTGGTGGTGGGGCGCTGGTGATTGGGAGGTGGGTGGTGGTGGGGTGCTGGTGATTGGGAGGTGGGTGGAGTTGGGGTGCTGGTGTGGGGGGTGGGTGGAGTTGGGGTGCTGGTGTGGGGGGTGGGTGGAGTTGGGGTGCTGGTGTGGGGGGTGGGTGGAGTTGGGGTGCTGGTGATTGGGAGGTGGGTGGAGTTGGGGTGCTGGTGATTGGGGGGTGGGTGGAGTTGGGGTGCTGGTGTGGGGGGTGGGTGGAGGTGGGGTGCTGGTGTGGGGGGTGGGTGGAGTTGGGGTGCTGGTGTGGGGGGTGGGTGGAGGTGGGGTGCTGGTGTGGGGGGTGGGTGGTGGTGGGGCGCTGGTGATTGGGAGGTGGGTGGAGTTGGGATGCTGGTGTGGGGGGTGGGTGGAGTTGGGGTGCTGGTGTGGGGGGGTGGGTGGTGGTGGGGCGCTGGTGATTGGGAGGTGGGTGGTGGTGGGGCGCTGGTGATTGGGAGGTGGGTGGAGTTGGGGTGCTGGTGATTGGGGGGTGGGTGGAGTTGGGGTGCTGGTGATTGGGGGGTGGGTGGAGTTGGGGTGCTGGTGATTGGGAGGTGGGTGGAGGTGGGGTGCTGGTGATTGGGGGGTGGGTGGAGTTGGGGTGCTGGTGATTGGGGGGTGGGTGGAGTTGGGGTGCTGGTGTGGGGGGTGGGTGGAGGTGGGGTGCTGGTGATTGGGAGGTGGGTGGAGTTGGGGTGCTGGTGTGGGGGGTGGGTGGAGGTGGGGTGCTGGTGTGGGGGGTGGGTGGTGGTGGGGTGCTGGTGTGGGGGTTGGGGATGGTGAGAATGGGGGTTGGAGTTAGTAAGTATGAGAGTGAGATTGTGTTAGAATCAACAAAAACACAACTTCTCTTGTTGAATCACAAAATGATCATCTCTTTGCCAACTCACTCACTCACTCACCATCTCGCTGAAATCAATCAAACTCACCTTGAGACTCCCGTCAGTCTCCCACAGGCTGTCCTAGAAATATGGCTTCCCTTAAGGGGCCAGTAAGGATAAGGCAGATTGGTGAGGACAAGGTCTGGTTGGTTCCCTCACCACCTGACACAGACCCAGTCTAGCAGTTATGTCCTTCAGGACTCGGCCAGCTCGGTCAGTAGTGGTGCTACCGAGCCACTCTTGGTGATGGACATTGAAGTCCCCCACCCAGAGTATATTCTGCGCCCTTGCCACCCTCAGTGTTTCCTCCAAGTGGGATTTGAAATGGAGGAGCACTGATTCATCAGTTGGGGTGTGGGGTGGGTTGCTGTGGGGGTGGCAGTAGGCAGTAATAAGCCTCAAGTCTCAACTGAATTCTCCGCTTCATGGGGTCCAGAGTCAATGCTGAGAACTTAAAGCGTAAATCCCTCCCGTAGGTAAGTCAGGTGTTTCTCATGTGTCGGTGCAGACTCGATGGGCCGAAGGGCCTCTTCTGCACTGTGTGATTGTGTGACTGTGTACCGCTGTACCACCACCTCTGCTGGGTCTGTCCTGCTGGTGGGACAGGACATAGCCAGGGATGATGATGGTGCTGCCTGGGACATTATCTGTAAGGTATGATCCTGTGAGTATCACTGTGTCAGACTATTGCTTGACTAAGATAAAAGCTAAATACTGCTGATGCTGTAAATCTGAAACATAAACAGAAAATGCTGGAAAAACTCAACAGGTCTAACAGCATCTGTGGAGAGAGAAACAGAGTTAACGTTTTGCGTTGGTATGACTCTTATCCAGAAGGACTCAGAACATTAACTCTGTTTCTCTCCCAGCAGATGCTGCCAGACCTGCTGAGTTTTTCCAGCATTTTGTTTTTGTTGCTGTTATTGTTGTTTTCTTGCTTGCCTAGTCTGTGGGACAGCTCTCCCAACTTTGGCACAATGACATAAGAAATAGGAGCACGAGTAGACCATTCGGCCCCTCGAGCCTGCTCTGCCATTCAATAGGATCTTCTTGTGTTTCAATTTCCACATTCCCATCTAATCCCGATAACCTCTGATTCCCCTGTCTAACAAGAATCTATCAACCTCTGCCTTAAAAATATTCAATGATCCCGCCTCCACCACCTTCTGAGGCAAAGAGTTCCAAAGTCACACAACCCCCTGAGAGAAAATATTTCTCCTCATCTCTGTCCTAAAAGGGCGACGGCTAATTTTAAAACAGTGACCCCTAGTTCTGGACTCACCCACAAAAGGAAACATCATTTCCACATCCACCTTGTCAAGGCCGTTCAGGACCTTGTAAACTTCAATCAAATCACCCCTCACTCTTCTAAACTCCAGTGGAAACAAGCCCAGTCTGTCCAACCTTTCCTCATAAGACAACCCACTCATTCCAGGTACCAATCTAGTAAACCTCCTCTGAACTGCCTCCTATGCATTTACAGTTGTCTTTAAATAAGGAGACCAAAACTGTACACAGTATTCTAGGCACAGTTTCACCAATGCCCTGTATAACTGAAGCATAACATTCTTACTTTTATGTTCAATCCCACTCCTAATAAAGGATAGCATTCCATTAGTCTTCTCGATTACTTGCTAACTTTTTGCAGCCATTCTCCATTTAAGTAATATTCTACTTTTTTTGTACTTCCTGCCAAAGTGAACAACTTCACATTTTCCCACATTAAACTCCATCTGCCAGATTTTTGTCCACTCACTCAACCTATCTATATCCAACCTCCTCATGTCCTCTCCACAATATACTTTCCTACTTGTCTTTGTGTCATCTGCAAATGTAGCTACCATACCTTCACCCCCCCTCATCGAAGTCATTGATGTAAGTCGTAAAAGGTTGAGGCCCCAGTACAGAGCCCTGTGGGACTCCACTCGTCACATCCTGCCAATCCGAAAAATACCCATTTATGCACACTCTCTGCTTTCTGCCAGCCAGCTAATCTTCTATCCATGCTAATATGTTACCGACTACACTTCCGTAATAACCTTTGATGTGGCACCTTATCAAAAGCCTTCTGGAAATCCAAGTGCAGCACATCTACAGGTTCCCCTTTATCTACAGTGCATGTTACCCCTTCAAAAAACTCCAATAAATTGGTAAAACACAATTTCCCTTTCACAAAACCATGCTGACTCTTCCCAATTGCCTAGGTGCCCGGCTATAACTCCTTAATGATCGATTCTAACAACTTCCCCATGACAGACATCAAGCTAACTGGCCGATAGTTTCCTGTTTTCTGCCTCCCTCTCTTCTTGAATTGAGGGGTTATATTTGATGCTTTCCAGTCTGGTGGAAGCTTTCCAGAATCTAACGAACTTTGGAAAATTAACACCAGCGCATCTACTATCTCATTAGCCAGACCCCTCAGTCATATCCGGCCCATCTCCCACGCATCCGCCCTCACACCTTCCTCTCCCTTCCAGAACCATGATAGGGTCCCCCTTGTCCTCACTTATCACCCCACCAGCCTCCGCATTCAAAGGATCATCCTCCGCCATTTCCGCCAACTCCAGCATGATGCCACCACCAAACACATCTTCCCTTCAACACCCCTGTCGGCATTCCTCTGGGATACCCTGGTCCACTCCTCCATCACCCCCTACACCTCAACCCCCTCCCACGGCACCTTCCCATGCAACCGCAGAAGGTTAAACACCTGCCCCTTTACCCCCTCTCTCCTCACTGTCCAAAGGCCCAAACACTCCTTTCAAGTGAAGCAGCATTTCACTTGCACTTCCTTCAATTCAGTCTACTGCTTTCGTTGCTCCCAATGTGGTTTCCTCTACATTGGAGAGACTAAACGCAGACTGGGTGACCGCTTTGTAGAACACCTTCAGTCTGTCCGCAAGCATGACCCAGACCTCCCTGTCACTTGCCATTTTAACACTCCACCCTGCTCTCATGCCCACATGTCCGTCCTTGGCCTGCTGCAATGTTCCAGTGAAGCTCAACACAAACTGGAGGAACAGCACCTCATCTTCCAACTAGGCACTTTACAGCCTTCCGGACTGAATATTGAGTTCAACAACTTTAGATTATGAACTCTCTCCTCCATCCCCACCCCTTTTTTAATCCCTTTTTTCAATATTCATTTTAATTTTTTTAATTTTTATTTTTTATCCATTTATCTTACTTTTTATTTGTTTTCATTTTTATTCATTGTTTTATTCCCACCTTTTATCCTATTTTCAATCTTTTATCCCCACCACCGTCCCCTCCCCCCACCCCACAGGGGCCCTCAGTCACTTGTTCATGTTGATCTTTCCAGAGTGCTTACCCTTATCCTGCTATTATCACATTCTGCTTTCTGACCTTAATGTCACTATCAGCACCTCCTTTAGTCCTCACCCACCACCATTAACACCCCCTTTGTCCTTTAGTCCTTACCCACCACCATTAACACCCCCTTTGTCCTTTAGTCCTCACCCACCACCATTAACACCCCCTTTGTCCTTTAGTCCTCACCCACCACCAGTAACACCCCCTTTGTCCTTTAGTCCTCACCCACCACTATTAACACCCCCTTAGTCCTTTAGTCCTTGAAGTCAATCTCTCCTTTGCTCCCACCTATCACTGAACTTCTATCCAGCTCCACCTGCTCCATCCCTTTGAACAGTATAAATTTCATCACATTTCTACATCTCTTTAGCTCTAAAGAAGAGTCATACGGATTTGAAAAATTAACTCTGTTTCTCTCTCCACAGAGGCTGTCAGACCTGCTGAGTTTATCCAGCATTTTCTGTTTTTGTTTCAGATTTCCAGCACCTACAGTATTTTGCTTTTACCTCATTAGCCACCGTTTTTAAGACCCTAGGATGAAGTCCATCAGGACCTGGAGATTTGTCATCCCACAGCTCCATCAGTTTGCACTGTACCGTTTCACTAGTGATTATAATCTCACCAAGTTCCCCTCTCCCTTCCACCTCCTGATTTGCAGCTATTACTGCAATGTTTTTGTATCCTCTATAGTGAACACAGAAGCAAAAAATATTTGTTCATTTCTTCTGCCATTTCCTTATTATCTATTATTAACACCCCACTGTCACTCACTAGAGGACCAACACTCACTTTACCTACACTTTTCCTTTTTAAGTACCTGTAGAAACTCTTACTATTTGTTTTTATCTTTCTAACTAGCTTCCTCTCATACTCTAATTTCTTTCTCCTGATTAACCATTTAGTCATTCTCTGCCGTTCTTTATATTCTGACCAATCCTCCATCATGCCACTCATCTTTGTGCAGTTATATGCTTTTTCCTTAAGTTTAATGCTTTCCTTGACTTCTTTAGATAATCATGGATGGTGGGTCCTCCCCTTAGAATTTTTCTTTATAATAGAAATGAGCTTATTCTGAATACTCTGAAATATCCCCTTAAATGTCTGCCTCTGCTTCTCTGTTGATTGATCCTCTAGTCTAATATCCTAGTTCACTTCAGCTAGCTCAGCTTTCATCCCCACATAGTTGCCCTTATTTAAGTTTAAGATACTAGTCTCAGACCCACTCTTCTCCCTTTCAAACTGGATGTAAAATTCAACCATATTGTGGTCGCTGCCTTTACTCTGAGGTCATTAATTAATCCTCTCACATTACCCAATATCAAGTCTGATATAACCTTCTCTCTGGTTGGTTACAGAACATGCTGCTCTATGAAACTATCTGGAAAGCATTCTAAGAACTCCTCATTCAGGATACTACTGCCAATCTGATTTTTCCAGTTTATATGTACATTAAAATCACCCATGATTATTGCCTTCCTTTGGTTACAAGCACACATTTCTTCTTTTATATTTTGTCCTACATTGTGGTGACTGTTAGGGAGCCTGTAGACCCCTCCCACTAGTGACTTCTTTCCCCTACTATTCCTCATCCCCACTCAAACCCATTCTACATCCTGATCTCCTGAATCAAGGTCATCTCTAACTATTGCAACATTGCCCTCTTTGACTAACCGTGCTACCCCTCCACCTTTACCGAGCTTCCTATTCTTCTTCAGTGTCATGTACCCCTCAATATTCAGGACCCAATCCTTGTCATCCTGCAACTACGTCTCTGTAATTGTTATGAGATCATATTTATTTACTTCAATGTGGGTCATCAATTCATTCACTTTGTTACGAATGCTATGTGCATTCAGATAGAGAGCCTTCGGTTTTGTGTTTTTGTTACCTTTGTAACATCTGGTCTTGACTGTTGATATTGTCTTAGGTTTTTTTCTCTCTATCACTTCCTGACACTCTCTGACCCTCATTTTTCATATTACTATTTTGCTCTCTTGTCTTAACTCTACATCTTGAATTTCTACCCAAGCTTGATCCCTCACCCCTCTTGTTTAGTTTAAAGCCCTCTCTACTTCCCTAGTTATGCCATTTGTGAGGGCACTTGTCCCAGCACGGCTCAGGTGTAGACCGGCCCAACGGTACAGACCCCACTTTCCCCAGTACTGATGCCAGTGCCCCACGAACTGGAGCCCACTTCTCCCACACCAGTCTTTGAGCCACACAGTCATCTCTCTAATCTTATTTGCCCTCTGTCAAATTGCACATGGCTCAGGTGATAATCCAGAGATTATTACCTTTGAGGTTCTGCTTCTTAATTTGGTATCTATCTCCTGATACTGACTTTGCAGAACCTCTTTCCTAGTCTTGCCTATGTCATTGGTACCTCCATGGACCACGACAACTGGATCCTCCCCCTCCCACTGTAAGTTCCTCTCCAGCTCTGAGCAGATGTCCCGAACCCTGGCACCAGGCAGACAACACAGCTTTCTGAACTCTCGCTCTTTGCTGCAGAGAACAGTGTCAATCCCCCTCACTATACTGTCTCCTGCTACTACTACATTCCTTTTTGCTCCCCCACCTTGAACGGCTTCCTGTACCACAGTGCCATGGCCAGTCAGCTCGTCCACCTTGCTGACCTCGCTTTCATCCACACAGGTTGCGAGAATTATTAGTGAAAATTTTGCAGGGTTAACAGGGCTGGATGTGCCTGAGCGAGTCACTCTGGTTATAGTGGATGCACTGGGACAGGGAGTCACTCTGGTTATAGTGGATGCACTGGGACAGGGAGTCACTCTGGTTATAGTGGATGCACTGGGACAGGGAGTCACTCTGGTTATAGTGGATGCACTGGGACAGGGAGTCACTCTGGTTATAGTGGATGCACTGGGACAGGGAGTCACTCTGGTTATAGGGGATGTACTGGGACAGGGAGTCACTCTGGTTATAGTGGATGCACTGGGACAGGGAGTCACTCTGGTTATAGTGGATGCACTGGGACAGGGAGTCACTCTGGTTATAGTGGATGCACTGGGACAGGGAGTCACTCTGGTTATAGTGGATGCACTGGGACAGGGAGTCACTCTGGTTATAGGGGATGCACTGGGACAGGGAGTCACTCTGATTATAGGGGATGTACTGGGACAGGGAGTCACTCTGATTATAGGGGATGTACTGGGACAGGGAGTCACTCTGGTTATAGGGGATGCACTGTCTAAAACCAGAGCTTCTATTTATACTGGGGATTTGAGCTGTTTGCATGTAGCTACTGCTCATTAGTGAAGTTCCAAGTTAGTCACCAAAAGTTGTTGCTAGTACAGAACTTGACTCTAGCTGAAAGAAGAGACATGTCAAAGCTTTCCATCTTACACTCATCAGGACACTTTGCAAGAATACCAGTAGAGGGGAAAACAACAATTTATACTATGTGAGAAGGGGGTGCTGATTGGTTGGAACCTGGATTCTGATTGGTAGAGGCGTTGCCAAGGAGAATGCAGCATTGATGGTGAATGACAGTTAACTGCCAAGCATTGTTTGAAATTTAAACCAGGCGGCTTGACTCTGATTGGTCAAGGCATTGTCCTGAGGAATGTGTCAGTGAATGGCTGTCACTTATTTTGTTTAGCGGAAACAGACGCAATGTGTGTACATGTTCTTTCCGTCTGCAAAGAACAGGGCCCCGTGTATTAATATATGTAGCTTCCAGTACCTGCAAAAGCACCACACTGCGAGCCCAACTGACAATCTTCAACTGGTTGTCAACATAATTTTTAGCACAATGAGGATTATTTAGCAAGTATTGTCCAGTTGCGGAATCACATCTAATGTTGGACACTGTGTTTTAGTTTTGCCAGCACAGGCTGGTTGGGTAGGGTCTGTGAACAGTAGCTGGGACATGATGTTTGATACGATCTACCAGTCTTTGGGATGAAACAGCTAGATACACCTGTTGCTCAAATTGCTGAGATATATTACCCTTCTAGGGTAATCTGAGGTAAACTGGGCATTTTTCAGGGCCCAAAGTGACGGCCTTAAGACCCGTTGATGAGTTTGCGCAATATACAACCTGCAATGATCTGATCAGGGTGGTCATTATCCCACAGGATGTCTCTGATGCACCCTATTTCAGCATAAAGCTTGTATGGTGAACAAATAGCTCAGCTGTATTTACAAGGTTGCCAATAAGGCCGATCTTCTAGCACATCGAAGTGTAAGAATCCCAACGCGTGTATTGACCAGTGAAGGTAGGCTTGTGGTAAACCATGATCGAGAACTCCCTAGCAGATTTCTCAACTAGTAAGTTAAGTAAAGGGAGTTAATTTGACTGCTCCATTTCAAAGGTGAATTTGAGCGCAGGATGGAGCCCATTAAGGCATGCAAGCAAATGATTATATGCAGCTGCAGATTTAAATATAGCCAACATATCATCCACGTATCAGAAATATGTGTGGGGTAAGAGGTTAGTGTCATTCCATCGAAAACACGTTCCTCATCAAAGATGTTTGCGAGAGCTGAGCCTAGAGGGGATCCCGTGGCAACACCATCTATTTGGGCATACATGGTGTCTTTAAAACTCAACTCAACTGCATGAGTTGCTGAGTTCATAAGTTCAATGAATGCTGATTCACACGATAGTGGCGAGTCTAGATCCCCATGATATAGTGCTGCAGCACAAATATCCATGGCTCGCTTAAGTGGAACATTGGTGAATAAGCTAGCAATGTCAAATGAGCACACGGACACAGCATTGCTATCGACATGCAAGTTCTGGATGGCGTTCGCAAATGTGAAGGAATCCTTCACCATGTATCTGGAAAACCTGCTCAAAACCAGTCATAACAACTCACCCAACCATTTGGCCATTTCATGTTGTGCAGAACTGGTCATGGGTAAGATAGGGTGTAAAGGGACATCACTTTTGTGTCTTGGGCAGCCCATACATACAACAGATGCAGCAAGCCACGAGGACAAACCCTGTCATATATATCAGATGGCTCATCACTCTTTCACAAGTCCAGCAAGCGTTTTTTTTTAGCTTCCTTTCGAGCAAGGATGTCCAATCATGTTGAGCAGCAGATCCAACGGATACAAATTTGGATCCATCTCTAAGGGGGCGTGTTTTTGTTGAAATAGTCTTCCTCATATTGGTATGCTTCCTGTGTCCTGATGAGTCCAAGACTAAAAGCTTCAACATCACTTTTTCCAGCATTAGTCACCAATGTTGGAGCTAGTTAATAATATAGGAAGTAATTAAATATACAGATTGCAGTTTCAGGTAGATTGCTACCTTTTACAGATTTAACTAGTTGGCGATATTAGAAATTATTAGTTCTGGTGATCTAGTAGTTGGTGATATTAGAAATTATTAGTTCTGGTGATCTAGTAGTTGGTGATATTAGAAATTATTAGTTCTGGTGATCTAGTAGTTGGTGATATTAGAAATTATTAGTTCTGGTGATCTAGTAGTTGGTGATATTAGAAATTATTAGTTCTGGTGATCTAGTAGTTGGTGATATTAGAAATTATTAGTTCTGGTGATCTAGTAGTTGGCGATATTAGAAGTTTTTCCTCAGTGACTATCCTGCAAAATTTCTGAGACCCTAAATGGTAAGATGGAAATACAAGTCTTTGCTTTTTCCCTTTACATGCATTGATCAGTAGTTAAAGGTGCTTACCTAGTTAACAATGTGACAGTTACCTGTGCTCGAGCAAGCTCCTCCTTCAGCATCACAGTGTGATGGGTTTTGTGATCTCCACCATTGCACAGGTTGCAGAAGGCAACTCTCTCTGTACAACAATAGAATTGCAGCTTCTTGTGGTGTGCTTGGCAGGGTAGTCTGGGACTGCGATCAGGATTGGACCCAGGATCAGGATCAGGATCAGGAACAGGATGGCCACTGGTCCCCTTTTGCCGGAAGACTTCGCTAATCTGGCTCAGGCAGATGTTTTTGGCCAGCTGTGGCCTGCTGGAGAAGATTTGTCTGCATTCGGGGCAGGTAAAGAAACTGCTCTGCTGGTCCCAGTACTTCTTAATACAGTCACTGCAGAAGCTGTGCCCACATCCTGTTGTCACTGGGGAACGGAAACTCTCCAGGCAAATCGAGCAGTTAGTCAGAGAGGGGATACTGAGCAGCTGCTCCATACTGTCCATCCTGCCCCTCACCCACCGACCCTCACCCACCGACCCTCACTCACTGACCCTCACCCACCGACCCTCACTCACTGACCCTCACTCTGCGATCTTCACTTCTTAGTTGCTGAGAGACGCCTGAACTTCTCCCACTCTCATTCCCTCCCTCCCTCCCTCCCTCGTCTCCCCCCTTCTCTCTCTGTCTCTCTCTCCCTGTATCGTTCTCTCTCTCCTTGTCTCTCTCTCCTTGTCTCTCTCCCCCTATATTTTTGTCTCCAGCGATTTGCCCCCTGTCTCTCTCTCTCTCTCTCTCTTTCCGCTGCTGCTTGAGCGAAATCGAAAGTGAAATCGAAACTGAGCTGAGAGGGGCTCTGACCTGAAACAATACAAACCTGTAACTACCGCCAGGCACTAACCAGGCACTAACCAGTCACCAATCACTAACCAGGCACTAACCAGTCACCAGTCACTAAGCAGGCACTAACCAGTCACCAGTCACTAACCAGGCACTAACCAGTCACCAGTCACTAAGCAGGCACTAACCAGTCACCAGGCACTAACCAGGCACTAACCAGTCACCAGTCACTAACCAGGCACTAAGCAGTCAGTCACTGTCTGTGCCGCAGACGCTCCTGATTAAAGAGCTGAGACTGGGGTTGTTTGTTTTTTTTTGCAGCTTCCTTTAATGAGGGACTCTGGCTACAGCAATCTATAATATAGTGATGGAGTTAGTATCAGAATGCAGACTGGGAGCTCAGCTCCTCCATCGCTCACACCCGGGGAGAGTCTTCATCCAGCACCTCCGGACTCAGAAATGCATCCTGCTCCTTGGGACCTGCAAGTGGGAGACGAACATTTTAAACTGAGCAGAGGGTTGTAACCTGAAACTGGCGGGGGGTGGGGGGTGGGTGGGTGGGGAGAGAAGGGGGTGATACTGAGCAGGTCATAGTCTACAGCCATAAAGGACCGCAGCACAGAAAAAGGCCCTTCGGCCCATCGAGTCTGCGCTGGTCAAACAAGCCCCTAACTATTCGAATCCCATTTTCCAGCACTAGGTCCATAGCCCTGTACACTATGGCATCGCAAGTGCACATCCAAATACTCTTTAAATATCGAGGATTTCTGTCTCTACCACTCCTTCAGGCAGTGAGTTCCAGGTTCCCACCACCCTCTGGGTGAACACTGCC
This sequence comes from Carcharodon carcharias, assembly GCF_017639515.1. Classification (NCBI taxonomy): domain Eukaryota; kingdom Metazoa; phylum Chordata; class Chondrichthyes; order Lamniformes; family Lamnidae; genus Carcharodon; species Carcharodon carcharias. The sequence continues at coordinate 234,841,430 of NC_054468.1, forward strand.
CCCCTGGGGGTATAACAGGTAAACACAAAGCGCTGATCCCCAGGTGGTGGGGGTTTTACAGGTGAACCCCAAACGCTGCCTGCTGGAGGTATTACAGGTAAACACAAAGCGCTGATCCCCAGGTGGTGGGGGTTTTACAGGTGAACCCCAAACACTGATCCACTGGGGATATTACAGGTAAACAGCAATCACCGCCCCCTGGGGGTATAACAGGTAAACCCCAAACACAACCTCCTGGGGGTAGTACAGGTAAACACCAAACACTTCCCCCCTGGGGGTATAACGGGTAAACCCCAAACGCTGCCTCCTGGGGTATAACAGGTAAACCCCAAACGCTGCCTCCTGGGGTATAACAGGTAAACCCCAAACGCTGCCTCCTGGGGTATAACAGGTAAACCCCAACGCTGCCTCCTGGGGTATAACAGGTAAACCCCAACGCTGCCTCCTGGGGTATAACAGGTAAACCCCAACGCTGCCTCCTGGGGTATAACAGGTAAACCCCAAACGCTGCCTCCTGGGGTAAAAGAGGTAAACCCCAAACGCTGCCTCCTGGGGTATAACAGGTAAACCCCAAACGCTGCCTCCTGGGGTATAACAGGTAAACCCCAACGCTGCCTCCTGGGGTATAACAGGTAAACCCCAAACGCTGCCTCCTGGGGTATAACAGGTAAACCCCAACGCTGCCTCCTGGGGTATAACAGGTAAACCCCAAACGCTGCCTCCTGGGGTAAAAGAGGTAAACCCCAAACGCTGCCTCCTGGGGTATAACAGGTAAACCCCAAACACTACCCCCCTCCCCCCGGGTATAACAGATAAACCCCAAACACTAACCCCCCCTCCCCCCGGGTATAACAGGTAAACCCCAAACACTACACCCCCTCCCCCCGGGTATAACAGATAAATCCCAAACACTACCCCCCCTCCCCCCGGGTACAACAGATAAATCCCAAACACTACACCCCCTCCCCCCGGGTATAACAGATAAATCCCAAACACTACCCCCCCTCCCCCCGGGTACAACAGATAAATCCCAAACACTACACCCCCTCCCCCCCGGGTATAACAGGTAAACCCCAAACACTGCACCTCACCCCCGGCCACTGGGGGTCTCACAGGGTAAATCACGTCTGATTTGCAGAAAAATTCATGTAAAGCCCGCACCAAGGGTGTGCAACCCTTTCAGCATTTCAACTTTTTTCTCAATTATGGAGCTGCTGAGTGAATTCAGCAAGATGAGGCAGTAGAACTTTACAAACAAACAGACGCATGAACGTACGAACGAGGAACAGGTGTAGGCTGTTCAGCCCCTCAAGCCTGCTCCACCATTCAATAATATCATAGCTGATCTGATAGCAACCTCACATTCCTGCCTACCCCAATAACCTTTCACCACCACCCGCCCCCCCTTGTTAATCAAGAATCTATCCAGCTCTGCCTTAAAAATATCCAAAGACTCTGCTTCCACTGCCTTTTGAGGAAGAGAGTTCCAAAGACTCTCAAACCTCTTGACAGAAAAAATTTCTCCTCATCTCTGTTTTAAATGAGCGACCCCTTATTTTTAAACAGTGACCCCTAGTTCTAGACTCTCCCACAAGAGGAAACATCCTCTCTACATCCCCCCTGTCAAGGCTCCTCGGGATCAAGTCACATCTTACTCTTCTAAACTCCTGCGGATACAAGCCTAACCTGTCCAACCTTTCCTCATTAGACAACCCACCCATTCCAGGTATTAGTCTCGTAAACTTTCTCCAAACTGCTTCTGACGCATTTATACTTTTCTTTAAATAAGGAGACCAGTACTGGACACAATACTCCAAATGTGGTCTCACCAGTGCCCTGTACAACTGAAGCATAACCTCCCTACTTTTGTAATCAATTCCCCTCACACTAAACAATAACATTCTATTTCAACTCTTTCTTGGACTCGAACGCAAGTTCTGTCGAAGGGTCATGAGGACTCGAAACGTCAACTCTTTTCTTCTCCGCCGATGCTGCCAGACCTGCTGAGTTTTTCCAGGTAATTCTGTTTTTGTTTTGGATTTCCAGCATCCGCAGTTTTTTTGTTTTTATTTTTTGCTTTTAACATTCTATTAGTTTTCCTAATTACCTGCTGTTACTGCATACTAACCTTTTGTGATTCATGCACTAGGACACACAGATCCCTCTGAATCTCAGAGCTCTGCAATCTCTCACCATTTAGATAATATGTTTCACTTTTATTCTTCCTGCTAAAATGAACAATTTCACATTTGCCCACATTATACTCCATTTGCCAGACCTTTGCCCCCTCACTTAACCTATCTATGTCACTTTGTAGGCTCCTAACGTCCTCTTCACAATTCACTCTCCTACCTATCTTTGTGTCATCATCAAATTTAACCACCATTCCTTCGGTCCCTTCACCCCTCATTTATATAAATTGTAAACAGTTGAGTTCCCAGCACTGATCTTTGTGACACACCACTCATCAGATCCTGCCAACCAGAAAAAGACCCATTTATGCCAACTCTCTGCTTCCTGTTAGCCAGCCAATCCTCTATCCATGTCACTATGTTAACCCCTACACCATGAGCTTTTATTTTCTGCAATAACCTTTGATGTGGCACCTTGTCAAATGCCTTTTGAAATCTAAGTACAGTACATCCATCGGTTCCCCTTCATCCACAGCACATGTGACTCCTTCAAAGAATTCCAGTAAATTGGTTAAACATGATTCCCCTTTTACAAAACCATGCCTGATTACCTTGAATTTTTCTAAGTGCCCTGTTATAGCATCTTTAATAATAGCTTCTAGCATTTTCCTTCTGACAGATGTTAAGCTAACTGATCTGTAGTTTCCTGCTCTCTGTCTCCCTCCCTTTTTGAATAAAGGAGTTACATTTGCATCTTTCCATCCAAATGGAACCTTCCCTGAATCTAGGGAATTTTGGAAAATTAAAACCAGTGCATCAACCATCTCACTAGCCACTTCCTTTAAGACTCTAGGATGAAATCCAACCAGACCTGGGGATTTGTCAGCTCCAATAATTTTCTCAGTACCACTTCCCTGGAGATTGTAATTTTCCTGAGTTCCTCCCTCCCTTCCATTTCCTGATTTACAGCTATTTCCAGGATGTTACTTGTATCCTCTATAATGAAGACTGATGGAAAATACCTGTTCAATTCACCTGCTACCTCCTTATTTTCCATTATTAATTCCAGAGATCACTTTCTATAGGACCAACACTCACTTTGTTAACTCTTTTCTTATTTAAATATCTTTAGAAACTATTACTATCCATCTTTATATTATAGCTAACCTTCTCTCATAATCTAATTTTCCACTCCTTATTAATCTTTATGTCATTCCTTGCTGTTCTTTATATTCTTCCAATCTTCTGACCTGCCACCCATCTTTGCAGAATTATATGCTTTTTCTTTAAGTTTGATGCTGTCGTTAACTTTTTTAGTTAATCACAGATACTGGGTCCTCCCCTTGGAATGTTTCTTTCTGATTGGAATGTATATATTCTGTGTATTCTGAAATATCCCTTTAAATGTCTGTCACTGAACCTCCATTGACATGTCCCTTAACCTCATTTGCCAGCTCACTTTAGCTAGCTCTGCTTTCCTGCCCTCATAATTGCCCTTATTTAAGTTTAAAATACTAGTCGTGGACCTACTCTTCTCTTCCTCAAACTGAATGTAAAACTCAATCATATTATATTCGCTGCTATCTTAAGGGTGCCTTCACTATGGGGTTATCAGATAATCCTATCTCCTTGCACAATACCAGGCCTAGTAGAGCCTGCTCTCTGATTGGCTCCAGAACCTGCTGTTCCAAGAAACTATCCCAAAAACATCCTATGAACTCTTCATCTAGGCTACCTTTGCCCACCTGATTTTTCTAGTCTATCTGTAGATTATAATCTCCCAGGATTATCACAGTACCTTTCTGACAAGCTCCCATCATCTCTTCTTTTATATTCTGTCCTACTGTGTAGTTACACTTGGGGGGTCTGTACGCCACTCCCACAAGTGACTTTTTGCCTTTGTCATTCCTCATCTGAACCCAAGCCGCTTCTACATCCTGGTATCCTGAATTTAGGTTATCCCTCACTAGTGTGCTAATGCCATCATTAATTAACAGAGTCACCCCTCCATCTTCTCCTAACTTCCTGTCCTTCCTAAATTTCACATACCCTTCAATATTCACATCCCAATCTATGTCATCCTGTAACCATGTCTCTGTAATGACTATCAGGCCATACTTATTTATCTTGCCGTTTCTCTCACTATTTCTCAAAGCAACAAAAATGTGCATTTTTATGAGCACATTTCCTTTCTTGTCACTATATTGAGCTCTGATTCAGTGAGATATCTGGCATTGTTTTTGTTTACACAAGTAATCAATGTTTGTCCACATACCTGATGTAGCGAAGCGGTAAAGGAGGGACTCTATAAGCCTCTCGAACCCCAGCAAGAACCAAAGATACAGATTGTAGATGAAGTTGACAAGTTTAGAAATGTACTTGCAATATTCTGTTTGTCCCACTGTCAGTGAGAATCAGCCATCTACGAAGATGAACTTCAGATATCTCTGGGTGGCACTCAAACACAAAGATCCTTTCTACACTTAGATAACTGGAGCGACAAAAGGTTCTCACTAGTTTGTCTAACTGCAGGATATATTAAAAAGTGATGGACTCCCATTTTTTCAGCTGCTACAATGGTGGGACTGTCTCCTGTAACAAACTATTCGATTCCAAACAGTTAGACTGCAACCCAATCTCTGATCCTATATTTAACCATGGAATTGCCTGTGAAGAGTGGCACCAACTGAAACTTGAATATTTCCCAGCAATTGTTGATCACCAAATAGGATAAAATTAATTTTTAAAAAATTGCACAAAAAATGCAGTTGTTCAGGGGAGAGCACACTCCCCCAGTTGAGGTGAAATCCATTCCCAGTGGCCTGGTACAAATAAAATGATCGAGAATGATCTGTAATCGGGTGTTAGGCATTTAGCACCTTTTTGTTCACCCAGCACCTCCTGCGCAACCAAACGTGACAGGGGAAAGTGTGTCAGGCCGGTGACTGACAGGCCAGGTAGCCAATCATAAACAGCGCAGCTGGGTGCTGACCCAATGGCCACAAACCTCTGCCCAATGATTGCACAAAGGCCGGCAAGCTAGGTTGCAGTGTAAACACCCCACCCCTGGGAGCAATCAGAAATGTTCTTACCATGAAGTCTCAAAGTTTTGGCGGGCCGGATAGAAACCTTTGGCCAGCTGGTCTCTGGCCTAGACACCATATGTTGGACAGCCCTGCTCTACACTTACATTGATATAACAATCCTGTTGGGGGATTGACCAGGTCTGGCATTGATTGAACATTCGGTTGGTACCTGCAATAAACAGAAAGAGGATAATCAGCAGATCATGGCCTGAGTATTGTTCATCTGCACTACTTGGCCAAATCACCCCCAAGCCTCCTCGCTGGATACCTGAATCTACACAGTCTGAGTGTTGAAGATCTGGATGATACATGATCACAGTACACTCAGGGCACACCTAGTAATGCCATGTAATACATACAGGAGAGTATCTCAGAGACTGTCACACTATTGTCTAGACTATTTAACATTAGCTGATAAACAGGGTACTGTCCATAGTGACTCATTTATATCCCAAATATTCCCAGTGACAGGGACTGATCCAGGTCCATGCTGAGGTTAAAAGCAAAATACTGCAGATGCTGGAAATCCAAAACAAAACCAAAAATAGCTGGAAAAACTCAGCAGGTCTGACAGCATCTACGGAGAGGAACACAGTTAACGTTTCGAGTCCGTGTGACTCTTCAACAGAACCATCCTGAGGTTATTGGGAAGAGGTCCCAGGATTTGGCAGTGCTGGGATGTAATTCCATATTTGGGAGAAATGGGATGGAATTTAATGTTTGGAAGGAATGAAGCTGATTCTGAGGAAGAGGGGCACAATGGAATTGGTTTCTTAGAGAAGCGATCCAGATTCCAGGGACTGGGATTAATGATCCAGGGATTGGCACAAGATATAGCCATGGAGACCTTGGATTGGTCAGTACTGGTGATACAAATGTACAAATCTCCAAGGATTTATTAATACTTGGGGGTGCTGTCACAGGATCTGTGGAAAGAGGGCGCTATTTCTAGGAAGGGTGTCCCTAGTGTCTGGCAGGACTCCTGTCTTGGAGGATAACCTCCAACAAGGAAGTTGACTCTCAACAAACAATTCATCTTTTCTGTTCAATTTGTCATCTCTGAAATTTGCACAGAATGAGGAAAGACACTCTTCCTCCTCAGATCAGCAATATCTACTGATAAACGTGGGAAGATTGCATGGAAAAATTCCCGCTTCAAACCTAAGCTTTAAAAAATCAGTGGAGGCCTTGAAGTCAAACCTTAATGACAGTATTAGAAGAGGAGAAAGTCAGTTGAATGGGTAAATGTAACTGTTCCTCAATAAACTGTCATTTTTAAGCTAATTTGGCCAATAGATAGTTCAGTTGCAGCAAAAATAATGGCTGCAAACAGCGTTTTCAAAAATTATGTGAAATATTTTATTGATTCTTTTTCTTCTTTTCCTCAATGGTTTGTTTATTCAGGATTAGTTAATTTCATAAGTCTGGCAATTTCTTATTTACAGAACTTCTGACCACATATCCTCTTTCTCACTAAGACCGCCTTTTCCGACCTCTGTGACATCGCTTGATTTCGCCCACGCCTCAGCTCATCTGCTGCTGAAGCCCTTATCTATACCTCTGTTACCCCAACCTCTATTATTCCAATTACTCCTGGCTGCTCTCCCATCATTTACCCTTTCTAAACTTCAGTTCTTTCACAACTCTGCTGCCTGTATCACAAATTGCACAAAGTCCCATTCACCCATTACCCTTCACTGAGCTGCACTGGATCCAGTTGCCTCAAATTTAAAACTCTCACCTTTGTTTTAAAATGCCTCTATGGCCTCACCCTTCCCTATGTCTGTAAGCTTCTCCAGACTCACATCGTTCTGGAATATCTGTGTTCCTCTAATTTGAGCCCTTTGAGCATCCCTGATTTTAATCGCTCCACCATTGGCGGTTATGCCTTTAGCTGCCTGTGCCTCAAGCTCTGGAATTCTCTCTCTATGTGCCTCTCTACCTCACTCTCCTCCCTTAAGAGTCCTTAAAACCTACTCCTTTCACCACGTCTTTTGTAGTAATTATAGTTTTGGAAAATGTTAGACTGTAGCTTTAAGAATAATCCTGTGCTTTAAGGTCACACGATCTGCATAAACCAATGTGCTAACAGTGCGGGGAACCCCTACAGGGAGAATTCTTCTTCACTTATGGAGTTTGATGAACATGTGTAATTGCTGCTGCTGTCTTGTAAATAAAGTCAAATGTTTCCACTAAGAAAAGTTGTCTGAAGATCAACTCTACAACAAACTGGCGACAAAGGTAAATCACCCAGCAATTGTGAATATCTAAGTTGGTTAAAAATAAGAGAAAATAAACTCATCCGAAATGCCACAGTTTGGCAGAATCCATCCCTTTGAGCCAGCCACAGACGACTGGTCTCAGTATTATAGAACATGTTGCCTTCTTCTTTCAAGTGAACAAAATCATGGGGGAAGAGAAAAGGAGAGTGATCCTCTTGCGTATTTGTGGGAGCAAAACCTACAGTTTAATTTGAAACTTGATATCCCCAGTGGCCCAGATTCAAAGACCCTCAGTGAATTAGGCAACCTCGCTAAGGGACACTTTCAACCCAAGCTCTCAGTCACAATACGGAGGCTCAGGTTCAATTCACGGAATAGAGCCCTGGGGGAGACAATGGCTCCCCACGTGGTGAAATTAAAGCAACTAACAGAATACTGTGATTTCAGTGAAACCCTGAATGATTGTTTAGTATGTGGCGAGCAGGAAGACACGATCCAGCAAAGATTGCTGGCTGAAGTGAAGTTTGATTTTAAGAAAGTGTTAGAAATAGTGCTGGCGGTGGAAAGCGCTGTAAGGGATTCACAAGCAATTCAAGGGGCACAAAACGGGGCCGTGCTCCAGATTGGCTGGGAACAGTCAGCCGAAAGTGGCGTGAAAAGCCAGGGCTCCACCGTGAAGCGAAAAACAGCCCCCCCGCTAACCGAAAAACAGGAGGAAACAGCTCAGCAACTAAATCGTAAAATAACTTTCAGTGAGCGTGGAAACAATCATTCTTCTAGTGATTGGCAATATAAAAAATTAGAATGTTATTTATAGCACAGAAGTGGACACATAACGAGACAGTGCAAAGCGAGATTTAAACAGGGGCCCACACAACAATCAAAGTCCAATGAAGTATATGGTGTGGAAGAGCCAGAAACAACCAGTTCTGACATTTATTCATTATTCAACATTCAAGTTGGGAAGACAGAGCCAATATTTGTTACAGTGCAAGTGGATGGTAAACCATTAAAAATGGAAGTAGACACGGGAGCTTTCACCACTAATAGGGGAACACACTTTCAGATATTTATATAAAGGTGATCAACAATTAAATTTGGAACAAACATCTGCCAAGTTGAAAATGCACACAGGCAAAGAAATCCAGGAAAAAGTTACCACTGTTCAATATAGACACCACTCGGCACAGCTACCAGTGATGGTGGTAGAAGGTGAAGGGCCAAGCCTTCTAGGCTGAGATTGGTTAAAGGATTTTAAATTAAGCTGGTCCGAAATCTTCCAGTTGCGAGCAGCTGGACTGCCAGAGCTGCCAAAAAGAAAGACACTGTTTTCAAGGATGAACTGGGAAAAATTCAAGGCCTACAGGCCAAGATTTACATAGATCCAGAAGCAACTCCTTGTTTCTTAAAAGCAAGACCGGTGCCATACGCTCTGAGAGAGAAGGTTAACACTGAGCTGAGCCGGCTAGAGAGGCTGGGTGGGGTAAAAGCGGCTCAGTTCTCAGAGTGGGCAGCACCTGTAGTCCCTGTCCTTAAACCAGACCAGACTGTCCGGATCTGTGGGGACTATAAACTAATGGTCAATATGGCAGCCAAACTGGACAGGTACCCTATTCCCAAGATTGAAGACGTATATGCCAAACTAACAGGAGGGACAATGTATACAAAGCTTGACATGAGTCACGTGTGTCAGCAACTGGAGCTGGATGACGCCTCCATAAATGTCCACACACCTGCCCTTTGGTGTTTCCTCAGCTTGTGCCATTTTTCAGAGAACAATGGAGAACTTACTGCAAGTTGTGGTCTATGTGGACAATGTACTGATAACTGGATTCTCAGAAAAGGAACACTTGACTAACCTAGAGGAAGTCCTGAAATGAATTTTAGAAGCAGGAGTGTGCCTGAAGAAGGAGAAATGAAGTTAACTATTTGGGCCGGTGGGTAGATGCTCAAGGGTTGATTATAGATGGTCAAGAGAAGGTTTTCTGGTGTAAAAAAATTCCACCAATACATGTACGGGCAATATTTCTGAATAGTATCAGACCACAAACCACTTTTGGGTCTGTCTAGTGAGGAAAAGCCTATCCCTTCCATAGCCTCTGCAAGAATACAAAGATGGGCCCTAATTTTGGTGGTATATGAATACATCTTTGTACATAGGCCAAGGATTCATATTACAAATACTGACACCCTGAGTCATCTCCCTTTTCAAGAGAATGTCGAACATGTCTCAGTTCCATAGGAACTCATATTAGTGATGGATTGTCTAGATTCCTTCCCAGCCTGTGTCAGGCAGATAAGAAACTGGATGAAGCGTGACCCAGTTCTGTCTCGAGTGAGAGGCCAAGTGTTACATGGATGGTCTCAGGAACCAATCTCTGATGGATTGAAGCCATTCTTCAACCAGAGACACGAGCTGAGCAGTCAGGATGGTTTTCTATTATGGGATGCATGGGTATTAGTTCCTGCAGAAGGAAGGGAGCCACTTTTAGGAGAGCTGCACAATGCCCATCCAGGGATCTCCCGAATGAAGACAATGGTGCACAGTTACCAATGGTGGCCAGGGATGGACAGCAATATTGAAAATGTGGTAAAACACTGTGTGCAAGGTCAGCAGCTGCAAAATCTGCCAGTGGCTGCCCCACTACCCCCCTGGGAGTGGCCTGGTGGACCCTGGGTGTGGTTGCACATTGATTATGTCGGTCCTTTCCTTTCCTTTCCACGTTTCTACTGATTATAGATGCTCTTTCCAAGTTAGACACTAATGAGGTAAAGTCACAAATAACGGGCACGACTATAGAAAAACTACACCAGAGCTTCACCATCCACGGATTGCTGGAGGTAATCGTCTCAGATAATAGAACTGCATTTACGAATGCTGAATTCCAATGATTTATCAGCCTCAACGGTATCAACCACATGAAGACTGCACTGTACCATCCGTCATTAAACAGACTGGCGGAAAGGGAAGTATAAACTTTTAAGGCAGGAACGAAAACGTTAACAGGTGACCAGGTGGAGACCAAACTTGATTGTTTCCTATTTCACTACAGAATAACCCCTCCCCCCAGCACACACGACAGAGCAACACCTGCAGAATTACTGATGAGGCGCCGTCTTCAGACAAGACTAAGCCTAATCCTTCCCAATTTGGAGGGGACGGTAGAGAAAAGTCAAGGGAACCAAAAAGCAACGCATGATTTGCATAGTCCTGAGCGACAATTTACTGTTGGATGAAGCAGTATGTGTAAGGAATTTCAGTGGAGGACTGAAGTGGTTTCCGGGTAAAGTCAGTTCAGTGACTGGGCCATTATCGTACCATGTGGAAGTGGAGGGCCAGATCACCTATAAGCATGTGGATCATTTGAGAAAAAGAGAGATACCCCAACAAGATATTGTTCCGGCTGTAACCATGACTGAACCAGCATTTCCTGCTGAAGATGCTCAACCAAGGACAGACATGCCTGATGTCTCTGTCGGAGTGGAAGACACTGAACTGCGTGTGCCTAATGAGGTACCTGATGTCAATGTGGTTCTAGAGAATGTGGTTTCTACAAAAGAATCGGAAGCCGCGGAGTGATTTCCACACGGATCAGGAAACCACCTGAGAGACTGAACTTGTAATTTTATGACCTTTGTAAATATTGTAAGATTATGAAATAAATATCCTTGTAAATATAAAATGTACAGAAAAGTTAAAGGGGGAGGAATATAGTCATTTTAGTTTTGGAAAATGTAGGACCGTAGCTTTAAGAATAATCCTGTGATGTAAGATCACATGATCTGCATAAACCAATGTGTTAGCAGCGTGGGGAACCTCTATAGGGAGAGTACTTCTTTACTTATGGAGTTTGATACACATGTGTAGTTGCTGCTGCTGCTTGTTAATAAAGTCAAATGGTTCCACTAAGAAATGTTGTCTGTGGGTCACCTGTCCCCAGTATCTCCTTACAGGGCTCGGTGTCATATTTTGTTTAAAAAGGCCCTCTGAAGCACCTTGGGATGGTTTATTATGTTCAAGGCACGATTTAAGTATAAGTTGTCTTTTAGCCAAAGTCCTAATTCCTGAGCTCAAGAGTTCTGATTGGTTGCTGTTCCATGTTGAGGTAAGTGTGTTAAGAAGGTGATAGGAACTAAGTGTTTCACAACAGGAAATGCCAGTGGACAGAAACCCTTACATAAACCAAGAAAGATTTAGAAAAGATTTTCTTGGTCTTTCTGATAATATTTTCCCAAAAGTAACCACCAGTGTTACCCTCAAATATTATCCCAAATGTAAGTCTCAGTGTTACTCTTAATGCAGCCCCAATGTTAGCCCTAATGCTGCTTCCAGCGATACTCCCAGTACCTCCCTCCCTGTATTAGCATTGAATCCCCTTGTTTTACCCCTAGAATTTCCTCCAAGTAATCCACAGTGTGTTACTGTGCAGCACCATTGGAGCTGATAGTTATTTTATAACATGGCTGGGATTAATTACATTGAACAGTGATTATCAACAGATGGTGAATGAACAAATCAAACACCATTTTATTAAATATTAAATTCTGGGATTTTCCCTCCTGTTTTGGGGGTTGAGCTCTATAGCTTGGTCTATGATGACAGATTTACATTAACATAAAACACCTCTCATGACATCAGATGTCTCAAAATGTCACTGTGGTAATGTAGAAGACAGGCCTAAGAGGGATTGTGACAGAGTGTGTAACTGTGGGAGAGAGAAAGTGTGTGTGTGAGCATGCGAGCATGTGTGCGTTAGTTTGTGTGCGAGTGAGTGTGTAACTGTGAGACAAAGAGTGTGTTTAAGAATGTGAATGTGTGTGTTAGTTTTTGTGCAAGTGAATGAGAGCATATAACTGTGTGAGGATGTGAGAATGTGTGTTAGTTTGTGTGAGAGAGTGTGTAACTGTGAGTGACAGAGTGTGTGAGAATGAGTGTGCGCGAGTGAATGAGTGTGTAACAGAGAGAGAGTGTGTGAGAATGTGTGTGTGTGTTAGTTTGTGTGTGAGAGAATGACTGTGTAACTGAGAGAGAGGCTGTGTGCGTGAGAATGTGAGTGTGTGTGTTCGTTTGTGTGAGTGAATGAATGTGTAATTGTGAGAGAGAGAGTGGGATAATGTGTGAGAGTGGGACAGTGTGTATGGGAGTGGGGCAGTGTATGTGTGTGAGAGAGAGAGAGACTGTGTGTTAGAGAGAGTGGGACTGTGTGAGAGAGAGAGACACACACAGTGAGAGAGAGAGAGGCAGTGTGTGAGGGAGAGTGGGACAGTGAGAGAGAGAGTGGGGCAGTGCATGTGTGTGAGAGAGAGAGAGAGACTGTGTGTTAGAGAGAGTGGGACTGTGTGAGAGAGAGAGACACACACAGTGAGAGAGAGAGAGAGAGGCAGTGTGTGAGGGAGAGTGGGACTGTTTGAGAGAGAGGCACAGTGTGTGTGTGAGAGAGAGAGAGAGACAGTATGTGTGAGACAGAGACAGACAGTGTGTGTGTGAGAGAGAGAGAGAGAGGGACAGTGTGTGGTGTACAGATTGAAGAATCTCCTGTAAGAAATGCAAGCAGGTGGGCAAGATGGTGAAGAGACAGAATTTATTGAACAATGTACTTCTATAGCGAAAGCTATATTTCTTTTATTGATGTGAAGGTGAGCTCCCAGTGGTCAAGGTCAAGGTGATTGAATGGAGAGGTCAGGTCTTCGAGAGTTCTCCATCAGCAGGCCTGGAGTGAATGCTCCCAGTGGGATGTGGAGTGATCTCCTATCAGTTTTCCAAGGTTTGCTGGGTAGACTGACAGGGGGTGCTTGAGCAGTGGAGGACAGAGGGTGGTAGTTGTTGAAGCAGTTTAGTCAGCAGGTTGATGAGGTTGGAGACCTGTTCAATCAGCTGCTCACAGCCAGTCTGCATGAAGTGCTGTAAAATGGTGAGATCAATGTGGATCTGGCCAAAGCCAGTCTGGATGTCCCTCCGTACATCGCCAGGATCCACTGTTTCCGGCCAATCCCTTGACTCAACCCCTGACCCTGTAGCAGCACTGACCCCTGACTCTGATCTGACCCTTGGCCCTGCCCCGATCCCTGACCCTTCCCCAACCCCTGAGCCTGCCGCTGGCTCTCTCAATATGTCTCGGGGGTTCACATGGTCAGGTCCACATTCGGGTAGCTGATGAGTCTCGCTCCCCGCACTCTCCTCCACCATCAGCCTCTTTCTCTTGCGTGAGGTTCCTGGGTGGGAGCCAGTGTCACTCCCGGCTTCATCTCTGTTACTCGCTGTGGATGAGCTCACTCTTCCCCTGGACAATTCCTCCTCCTCATAGTCCTGCTGAGTCCATCCTGCAGGGCTTCCTGACATGGACACGTCATCTGCATGGACAGAAGAAGATGTGAGACCCTGGTCGGACTGAAACTTATCAGAAAAAAGCTCCTCAACAGATGTTCAACCTCCCCATGGACTAAGCCTTGGAAAACATCATCGAATGAAGCAGGAATGCCCATGTCTGGGCCGTGAGGACTGGAGTCGTTTCCCTTGTATCCTGGGGACTTGATAATCTTGAAGGGATACCGCTCGTTGCTCTTGTCAGTGCCCTTGTGACTATTCAGTAAGTTAAGTGAGTTGGACAGAGTCCTTGGTGGCTCAGCTTGTACATGACTTGTTAGTCGCATGGAATTAAGAAGATAGAAAGAAAGAACCTGTATTTATATAGCGCCTTTCATGACCTCAGGATGCTCTGATAAAGTGTAATCACTGTTGTAGGAAATGTAGAAGCCAATTGGTGCACAGCAAGATTCCACAAACAGCAATGACTCAGAGGTGAGCGTGTTACCTAGTGAGCCATGGGGACGCTTTAATGCTTATTTCACTAGAAGCTCTGTGTATCATAATGTCAATTCCCCACCCTCCACAGATACATTCATATCACTAACCATTCCAATCACATGGACAGGCTAAATGTCTCCCAACATTTCCAGTTTGAGAGGTCCTATCAGCTCTACCTTTGTCTAAGTCCACTTCCTTCTCATGAACCAAGAACCCAAATAAGTTAATTAACTACACAATGAATATATAGTAACATAGAATGATAGGTAGAGGAACAGAATAGTATATACTAACTTGATCCAGTTCTTTGATGAAGTATTGGAGAGTTTTGATGTGGGTGGTCTGAATGATGTTGCGTATATGGTATTTCAAAAGGCATTTGATAAAATGCCACATAATAGACTTGTTAGCAAATGTAAAGTCCATGAGATTAAAGGGACAGTAGGGCACAGAGACAGAGAGCAGAGAGTAATGGTGAATAGTTGTAGGAACATAAGAGCAGGAGAAGGCCATTCAGCTGATTGACCCTGCCCTGCAATTCTATCCAATCAAGGCTGATCCTCTACATCAATCCCTTTTACCCCCACACTATCCCCATGTCAGATTATGTCATTGGGATTTAGAAATCTGTGAACCTCTGCTTTAAACATACTCAGTGACTGAACTTCCACAATCCTCTGGGCTAGAGAATCCCAAAGATTCACAACCCTCTGAGTAAAAAAATTTCTCCTCATCTCAGTCCTAAGTGGCTTCTCCCTTATTTTGAAATTGTGTCCCCTGGTTCTAGACTCCCCAACCTGGTGAAACATCCTACCTGCATCTACCCTGTCTATTCTGTAGGTATTCTGTGTATTTTGTAGATTTCAATGAGATCATCTCTCATTCTTCGAAACTCTAGAGAATACAGGCCCAGTTTCCCCAATCTCTCTTCACAAGACAGTCCCATCATCCCGGGATCAGGTCTGGTGAACCTTCGTTTCACTCCCTCTATTGCAATAATATCCTTTCTGAGGTAAGGGGACCTATACTGCACATGGCACTCCAGCACTGTATTTCAGACTGGAGGGTGGTTTATAGAAGTCACAGGATCATAAGATGTAGAAGCAGGAGTAGGCCATTCAGCCCCTTCGAGCCTGCTCTGCCATTCAATACGATCATGGCTGACCTGGTTCTGGTCATAGCTCCACTTTCCTGTCTGCCCCCAAAATCCTTGACTTCCTTGTTTATGAAAAATCTGTCTAACTCAGCCTTAAATAAACTCAATGACCCAGCCTCCACTGCTTTCTGGGCAAGAGAATTCTGAGAGAAAAAAAATCTCCTCAACTCAGTCTTAAAAGGGAGACCTCTTATCCTTAAACTGTGTCCTCTGGTTCCAGTCTCTCCCACAAGAGGAAATATCCTCTCAGTATCCACCCTATCAACTCCCCTCAGGATCTTATATATTTCAATAAGATCACCTCTCATTCTCCTAAACTCCAAGTTTAGCTAAATCTGTTTAACCTTTCTTTATAAGATAAGCCCTTCATCCCAGGAATGAATCGAGTGAACCTTCTCTGAATTGCTTCTAATGCCACTATATCTTTTTTCAAATAAGGAGATCAAATCTGTACACAGTATTCCAGATGTGGTCTCACCAAGGCCCTGTACAGCTGCAGTAAAACTTCCCAATTTTATATTCCATTCCCCTTTCAATAATTGCCAACATTCGACTTGCCTTCCTAATCACTTGCTGTACCTGCACACTAACTTTATGTAACGCATGTACCAGGACACCCAGATCCCTCTGTATCACCAAGTTCTGCAACCTCTCTCCATTTAAATAATTTGCTGCTTTTTTATTCTTCCTGCCAAATTGGATAAGTTCACATTTTCCCACTGTATTCTCCATCTGACAAATTATTGCCCATTCACTTAACCTGTCACTATCCCTTTGCAGACTCTCTACCTCCTCTTGATAACTTACTTTCCGACCGATCTTGATGTTTTTGGAAAATTTAGCTACCATACATTCGGCCCCTTTATCCAAATCACTGATGTAAATTGTAAATAGTTGAGGCCCCAGCACAGATCCCTGTGGCAGTCCACTTGTCACAGTTTACCAAACTGAAAAAGACCCACTTATTCCTACTCTCTGCTTCCTGTTAGCTAAACAACCCTTTGTCCATGTTAATATGTCACCCCTACGCCATGTAATCTTATCTTATATACTAATGTTTGATGTGTCACCTTATCAAATGCTTTTTTGGAAATCCAAGTACACCACATCTACAGATTCCCCTTGAATGTCATTTTGTCAAAAAATTAAAAGATTAGTTAAACTCAATGTCTCTTTCACAAAGCCATGATCAAATTGTGATTATCTAGGTATCCCACTATAACCTCCCTACTATTGGATTCTAGCACTTTCCCTATGGTGGATATTAGGCTAACTGGCCTGCAGTTCCCCATTTTTTGTCTCCTCCCTTTCTTGAATAAAGGTGTTACATTTAATCCAATCCACCGGGCCCCCTCCAGAATCTAAGGAAGTTTGGAAGATTAGGCTTGGCAAATGGAGAATAATGTGGGCAAATGTGAAATTGTCCATTTTGGCAGGAAGAATAAAAGAGAAACATATTATCTAAATGGTGAGAGATTGCAGAGCTCTGAGATTCAGAGGGATCTGGGTGTCCTAGTGCATGAATCACAAAAGGCTGGTCTGCAGGTACAGCATTGGGAAAGCTAATAGAATGTTATCGTTTATTGTGAGGGGAATTGATTACAAAAGTAGGGAGGTTATGCTTCAGTTGTACAGGGCACCGGTGAGACCACACCTGGAGTATTGTGTACAGTACTGGTCTCCTTATTTAAAGAAAGATGTAAATGCATTAGAAGCAGTTCAGAGAAGGTTTACTAGACAAATACCAGGAATGGGTGGGTTGTCTTATGAGGAAAGGCTGGACAGGTTAGGCTTGTATCCACTGGAGTTTAGAAGAGTTAGAGATGACTTGATCGAAACCTTTAAGATCCTGAGGGGTCTTGACAGGGTGGATGTGGAGAAGATGTTTCCTCTTGTGGGAGAATCTAGAACTAGAGGTCACTTTTTAAAAATAAGGGGTCGCTCATTTCAGACAGAGAGGAGGAGAAATTTTTTCTGTCAGAGAATTGTGAGTCTTTGGAACTCTCTTCCTCAAAAAGCATGGTAGCTGAGTCTTTGAATATTTTTAAGGCAGAGCTAGATAGATTCTTGATTAACAAAGGGAGTGAAAGGTTATTGGGGGTAAGGTTATCGGGGGTAGGTGGGAATGTGGGGTTGAGGTTACATTCAGATCAGACATGATCTTATTGAATGGCTGGGCAGACTCGAGGGGCTGAGTGGCCCACTCCTGCTTCATGTTCATATGTCCGGATGCAGAAGCTATGCATCTACTATCTCTGCAGCCACTTCCTTTCAGGCCCTAGGATGCAGGCCATTTGGTCCTGGGGACTTGTCAGCCTTTAGGTCTGGTAGTTTTCCCAGCACCTTTTCCATCGTGATGGTGATTGTTTTAAATTCCTCTCTCTCTCTCGTTCGCCTCTGTTTGGGAAGTTTTCTAAGTCTTCTACAGTGAAGACAGATACAAAATACCTGTTCAACACCTCTATCATTTCCTTGTTTTCTACTATCAATTCCCCAAACTCTCTCTCTAGAAGACCAGCACTGGCTTTAGTTACTCTTTCCTTATTTCAATGTTTGTAGAAGCTCTTACTATCTGTTTTTATATTACTAGCCAACTTTCTCTCAGGTTCAACTTTTTCACTCTATTTATTTCAGTCATTCTTTGCTGGTTCTTAAAATCTGACCAATTCTCTGTCCCACCTCTAATCTTTGCCGGTTTGTACAGTCTTTCTTTCAATTTGATACTATCTTTAACTTCTTTATTGAGCCCTGGATGATGCATCCTTCTCAGACTCTTTCTTTCTCACTGGGATAAATCTTATCAAATATCTCCTTAAAAGTCTGGCGCTACAACTGTGTTGTGCTACCTTTCAAACTAGTTTCTCAATTCACCTTAGCCAGCTCTGCTTTCATACTCTCCGTTACCTTTATTTAGGTTTAAAACACTAGGCATGGACCCACATTTCTCCATTTCAAACTGAATGTGAAATTCTACCATGTTATGATTACTGTCACCTAGAGACACCTCTACCATGAGGTTAACAATTAATCCTGTCTCATCCCATCTGGTTCACTAATGTCCTTTACGGAAGGAAATCTGCTGTCCCTACCAGGTCTGGCCTACATGTGGCTTCAGACCCACAGCAATGTGGTTGACCCTTAAATACCCTCTGACCAAGGGCAATTAGGGATGGGTAATAAATGCTGACCTAGCCAGTGACACCCACCTCCCATCAACGAATAATAAAAACAATTGCATGTTACCAGATTTAGGATAGCCTGCTCCCTGGTTGGCTCTAAAATGTACTTGGCTAAGAAATTGTCCTGAAAATGCTGTGTGAACTCATGTTACAGGCGAGCTTTGTCAATCTGACTTGCCCAATATACTTATAAGTTAAAGTCACCCATGATTATTGCAGTAACTTTCTGACCTGCTTTTTATATCTCCCTCTTTACCCTGTCCCGCAGCATAACTACTGCAAGGAAGACAATAAGCAACTCCCACAAGTAACCTCTTACCTTTGCTGTTTCTTATCTCTAACCAAACTGATTCTACACCTTGAATTTTAAAGCTAAAGTAATCTCTGAGTACTGAACTAATACCATCCTTAATTATCAGCGCTACACCGCTGCCTCTCCTAGTTTCCTGTCATTTTGATATGTCAAAAACCCTTCAGCATTCGGGTTCCAGCCTTGGTCACCTTTCAACTCTGGGTGGAATTTTCCGAGCCTGCACATGGCGGGTGTGATAGGTGTGGTGGGTGTGATAGGTGATGGGTGTGATAGGTGTTGTGGGTGTGATAGGTGTGGCGGGTGTGATAGGTGTGGTGGGAGTGATAGGTGTGGCGGGTGTGATAGGTGATGGGTGTGATAGGTGTGGCGGGTGAGATAGGTGTGGCGGGTGTGATAGGTGTGGCGGGTGTGATAGGTGTGGTGGGTGTGATAGCTGTGGTGGGTGTGATAGGTGTGGTCAGTGTGATAGGTGTGGCGGGTGTGATAGGTGTGGCGGGTGTGATAGGTGTGGTGGGTGTGATAGGTGTGGTGGGTGTGATAGGTGTGGTGTGTGTGATAGGTGTGGTGGGTGTGATAGGTGTGGTGGGTGTGATAGGTGTGGTGGGTGTGATAGGTTTGGTGGGTGTGATAGGTGTGGTGGGTGTGATATGTCTGGTGGGTGTGATATGTGGTGGGTGTGATAGGTGTTGGGTGTGATAGTTGTGGTGGGTGTGATAGGTGGTGGTTGTAATAGGTGTGGTGGTTGTGATAGGTGGTGTGTGTGATAGGTGTTGTGGGTGTGATAGGTTTGGTGGGTGTGATAGGTGTGGCGGATGTGATAGGTGAGGTGGGTGTGATAGGTGTGGTGGGTGTGATATGTCTGGTGGGTGTGATATGTGGTGGGTGTGATAGGTGTTGGGTGTGATAGGTGTTGGGTGTGATAGGTGTTGGGTGTGATAGGTGTGGTGGTTGTGATAGGTGGTGTGTGTGATAGGTGTTGTGGGTGTGAAAGGTGTTGTGGGGGTGATAGGTGTAGTGGGTGTGATAGGTGTGGTGGGTGTGATATGTGGTGGGTGTGATAGGTGTGGTGGGTGTGATAGGTGTGGTGGGTGTGATAGGTGTGGTGGGTGTGATAGGTGTGGTGGGTGTGATATGTCTGGTGGGTGTGATAAGTGGTGGGTGTGATAGGTGTTGGGTGTGATAGTTGTGGTGTGATAGGTGGTGGTTGTAATAGGTGTGGTGGTTGTGATAGGTGGTGTGTGTGATAGGTGTTGTGGGTGTGATAGGTTTGATGGGTGTGATAGGTGTGGCGGATGTGATAGGTGTGGTGGGTGTGATAGGCGGTGGGTGTGATAGGTGTGGTGGGTGTGATAGGTGTCGTGGGTCTGATAAGTGGTGGGTGTGATAGGTGTGGTGGGTGTGATAGGTGTGGTGGGTGTGATAGGTGGTGGGTGTGATAGGTGCGGTGGGTGTGATAGGTGGTTGGTGTGATAGGTGTGGCGGGTGTGATAGGTGTAGCAGGTGTGATAGGTGTGGTGGGTGTGATACGTGTGGTGGGTGTGATAGGTGGTGGGTGTGATAAGTGAGGTGGGTGTGATAGGTGTGGTGGGTGTGATACGTGTGGTGGGTGTGATAGGTGGTGGGTGTGATAAGTGAGGTGGGTGTGATAGATGTGGTGGGTGTGATAGATGTGGTGGGTGTGATAGGTGTGGTCAGTGTGATAGTTGTGGCGGGTGTGATAGGTGTGGTGGGTGTGATAGGTGTTGGGTGCGATAGGTGTGGTGGGTGTGATAGGTGTTGTGCGTGATAGGTGTGGTGGGTGTGATAGTTGGTGGGTGTGTTAGGTGTGGCGGGTGTGATAGGTGTTGGTGGTTGTTGATAGGTGTGGTGGGTGTGATAGGTGGTGGGTGTGATAGGTGTGGCGGGTGTGATAGGTGTGCTGGGTGTGATAGGTGTGCTGGGTGTGATAGGTGTGGGAGCTGTGATAGGTATGGTGGGTCTGATAGGTGTGGCGGGTTTAATAAGTGTGGTGGGTGTGATATGTGTGGTGGGTGTGATAGGTGTGGCGGGTGTGTTAGGTGGTGGGTGTGATAGGTGTGGTGGCTGTGATAGGTGTGGCGGGTGTGATAGATGTGGTGGGTGTGATAGGTGTGGTGGGTATGATAGCTGTGGTGGGTGTGATAGTTGTGGCGCGTGTGATAGTTGAGGCGGGTGTGATAGGTGGTGGGTGTGATAGGTGGTGGGTGTGATAGGTGTGGTGGGTGTGATAGGTGGTGGGTGTGATAGGTGTGCTGGGTGTGATAGGTGGTGGGTGTGATAGGTGTGGTGGGTGTGATAGGTGTGGTGGGTGTGAAAGGTGTGGCGATTGTGATAGGTGTGTTGGGTGTAATAGGTGTGGCGGGTGTGACAGGTGTGGAGGGTGTGATAGTTGTGGTGGGTGTGATAGGTGTGGCGGGTGTGATAGGTGGTGGGTGTGATTGGTGTGGCAGGTGTGATAGTTGTGGTCGGTGTTATAGGTCGTGGGTGTGATTGGTGTGGCGGGTGTGATAGATGTGGTGGGTGTGATAGGTGTGGTGGGTATGATAGCTGTGGTGGGTGTGATAGTTGTGGCGCGTGTGATAGTTGAGGCGGGTGTGATAGGTGGTGGGTGTGATAGGTGGTGGGTGTGATAGGTGTGGTGGGTGTGATAGGTGGTGGGTGTGATAGGTGTGCTGGGTGTGATAGGTGGTGGGTGTGATAGGTGTGGTGGGTGTGATAGGTGTGGTGGGTGTGAAAGGTGTGGCGATTGTGATAGGTGTGTTGGGTGTAATAGGTGTGGCGGGTGTGACAGGTGTGGAGGGTGTGATAGTTGTGGTGGGTGTGATAGGTGTGGCGGGTGTGATAGGTGGTGGGTGTGATTGGTGTGGCAGGTGTGATAGTTGTGGTCGGTGTTATAGGTCGTGGGTGTGATTGGTGTGGCGGGTGTGATAGGTGTGGTGGGTGTGATAGGTGATGGGTGTGATTGGTGTGGCGGGTGCAATAGGTGTGGTGGGTGTGATCGGTTTGGTGGGTGTGATAGATGAGGTGGGTGTGATAGATGTGGTGGGTGTGATAGGTGTGGTGGGTGTGATAGGTGTGGTGGGTTTGATAGGTGTGGTGGGTGTGATAGGTGTGGTGGGTTTGATAGGTGTGGTGGGTATGATAGGTGTGGTGGGTGTGATAGTTGTGGCGCGTGTGATAGTTGTGGCGCGTGTGATAGTTGTGGCGGGTGTGATAGGTGGTGGGTGTGATAGGTGGTGGGAGTGATAGGTGTGGTGGCTGTGATAGGTGTTGTGGGTGTGATAGGTGGTGGGTGTGATAGGTGTGGTGGGTGTGATAGGTGGTGACTGTGATAGGTGTGGTGGGTGTGATAGGTGGTGGGTGTGATAGGTGTGGTGGGTGTGATAGGTGGTGGGTGTGATAGGTGTGCTGGGTGTGATAGGTCTGGCGGGTGTGATAGGTCTGGCGGGTGTGATAGGTGGTGGGTGTGATAGGTGTGGTGGGTGTGATAGGTGTGGCGATTGTGATAGGTGTGTTGGGAGTAATAGGTGTGGCGGGTGTGACAGGTGTGCCGGGTGTGATAGTTGTGGTGGGTGTTATAGGTCGTGGGTGTGATAGGTGTGGTGGGTGTGATAGGTGTGGCGGGTGTGATAGGTGTGGTGGGTGTGATAGGTGGTGGGTGTGATTGGTGTGGCAGGTGTGATAGTTGTGGTCGGTGTTATAGGTCGTGGGTGTGATAGGTGTGGTGGGTGTGATAGCTGGTGCGTGTGATAGGTGTGGTGGGTGTGACAGGTGTGCCGGGTGTGATAGTTGTGGTGGGTGTTATAGGTCGTGGGTGTGATAGGTGTGGTGGGTGTGATAGGTGTGGCGGGTGTGATAGGTGTGGTGGGTGTGATAGGTGGTGGGTGTGATTGGTGTGGCAGGTGCAATAGGTGTGGTGGGTGTGATCGGTTTGGTGGGTGTTTAGGTGTGGTGGGTGTGATAGGTGTGGTGTGTGTGATAGGTGTGGTGGGTGTGATCGGTGTGGTGGGTGTGATCGGTGTGGTGGGGGTGATAGGTGTGGTGGGTGTGATCGGTGTGGTGTGTGTGATAGGTGTGGCGTGTGTGAAAAGTGGTGGGTGTGATAGGTGTGGTGGGTGTGATAGGTGTGGAGGGTGTGATAGGTGTGGTGGGCGTGATAGGTGTTGGGTGTGATAGTTGTGGTGGGTGTGATAGGTGGTGGTTGTAATAGGTGTGGTGGTTGTGATAGGTGGTGTGTGTGATAGGTGTGGTGGGTGTGATAGGTTTGGTGGGTGTGATAGGTGGTGGGTGTGATAGGTGTGGCGGATGTGATAGGTGTGGTGGGTGTGATAGGTGTGGTGGGTGTGATAGGTGTGGTGGGTGTGATAGGTGTGGTGGGTGTGATAGTTGTGGTGGGTGTGATAGGTGTGGTGGGTGTGATAGGTGTGGTGGGTGTGATAGGTGTGGTGGGTGTGATAGGTGGTGGGTGTGTTAGGTGGTGGGTGTGATTGGTGCGGTGGGTGTGATAGGTGGTTGGTGTGATAGGTGTGGCGGGTGTGATAGGTGTAGCAGGTGTGATAGGTGTGGTGGTTGTGATAGGTGTGGTGGGTGTGCTAGCTGGTGGGTGTGATAGGTGCGGTGGGTGTGATAGGTCGTGGGTGTGATAGATGTGGTGGGTGTGATAGGTGTGGTCAGTGTGATAGGTGTGGTGGGTGTGATAGGTGGCGGGTGTGATAAGTGGTGGGTGTGATAAGTGGTGGGTGTGACAGGTGGTGGGTGTGATAGGTGTGGTGGGTGTGATAGGTGTTGTGCGTGATAGGTGTGGTGGGTGTGATAGTTGGTGGGTGTGATAGGTGTGGCGGGTGTGATAGGTGTTGGTGGGTGTTGATAGGTGTGGTGGGTGTGATAGGTGTGGCGGGTGTGATAGGTGTGGCGGGTGTGATAGGTGTGCTGGGTGTGATAGGTGTGCTGGGTGCGATGGGTGTGGCGGCTGTGATAGTTATGGTGGGTCTGATAGGTGTGGCGGGTTTAAAAAGTGTGGTGGGTGTGATATGTGTGGTGGGTGTGATAGGTGTGGCGGGTGTGTTAGGTGGTGGGTTTGATAGGTGTGGTGGGTGTGACAGGTTTGGTGGCTGTGATAGGTGTGGCGGGTGTGATAGTTGTGGTCGGTGTTATAGGTCGTGGGTGTGATAGGTGTGACGGGTGTGATAGGTGTGGTGGGTGTGATAGGTGGTGGGTGTGATTGGTGTGGCAGATGCAATAGGTGTGGTGGGTGTGATCGGTTTGGAGGGTGTGCTAGGTGTGGTGGGTGTGATAGGTGTGGTGGGTGTGATAGATGTGGTGGGTGTGATAGGTGTGGTGGGTGTGATGGGTGTGGTGGGTGTGATAGTCGTGGCGCGTGTGATATGTGTGGCGGGTGTGATAGGTGGTGGGTGTGATAGGTAGTGGGAGTGATAGGTGTGGTGGCTGTGATAGGTGTGGTGGGTGTGATAGGTGGTGGGTGTGATAGGTGTGGTGGGTGTGATAGGTGTGGTGGGTGTGATAGGTGGTGGGTGTGATAGGTGTGCTGGGTGTGATAGGTCTGGCGGGTGTGATAGGTGTGGTGGGTGTGATAGGTGTGGCGATTGTGATAGGTGTGTTGGGTGTAATAGGTATGGCGGGTGTGACAGGTGTGGAGGGTGTCATAGTTGTGGCGGGTGTGATAGGTGTGGCGGGTGTGATAGTTGTGGTGGGTGTTATAGGTCGTGGGTGTGATAGGTGTGGCGGGTGTGATAGGTGTGGTCGGTGTGATAGGTGGTGGGTGTGATTGGTGTGGCAGGAGTGATAGTTGTGGTCGGTGTTATAGGTCGTGGGTGTGATAGGTGTGGCGGGTGTGATAGGTGTGGCGGGTGTGATAGGTGTGGCGGGTGTGATAGGTGTGGCGGGTGTGATAGGTGTGGTGGGTGTGATAGGTGTGGTGGGTGTGATAGGTGTGGCAGGTGTGATAGGTGTGGTGGGTGTGATAGGTGTGGTGGTTGTGATAGGTGGTGTGTGTGATAGGTGTGGTGGGTGTGATAGGTCGTGGGTGTGATAGATGTGGTGGGTGTGATAGGTGTGGTCAGTGTGATAGGTGTGGTGGGTGTGATAGGTGGCGGGTGTGATAAGTGGTGGGTGTGATAAGTGGTGGGTGTGACAGGTGGTGGGTGTGATAGGTGTGGTGGGTGTGATAGGTGTTGGGTGTGATAGGTGTGGTGGGTGTGATAGGTGTTGTGCGTGATAGGTGTGGTGGGTGTGATAGTTGGTGGGTGTGATAGGTGTGGCGGGTGTGATAGGTGTTGGTGGGTGTTGATAGGTGTGGTGGGTGTGATAGGTGGTGGGTGTGATAGGTGTGGCGGGTGTGATAGGTGTGCTGGGTGTGATAGGTGTGCTGGGTGCGATGGGTGTGGCGGCTGTGATAGTTATGGTGGGTCTGATAGGTGTGGCGGGTTTAAAAAGTGTGGTGGGTGTGATATGTGTGGTGGGTGTGATAGGTGTGGCGGGTGTGTTAGGTGGTGGGTTTGATAGGTGTGGTGGGTGTGACAGGTTTGGTGGCTGTGATAGGTGTGGCGGGTGTGATAGTTGTGGTCGGTGTTATAGGTCGTGGGTGTGATAGGTGTGACGGGTGTGATAGGTGTGGTGGGTGTGATAGGTGGTGGGTGTGATTGGTGTGGCAGGTGCAATAGGTGTGGTGGGTGTGATCGGTTTGGAGGGTGTGCTAGGTGTGGTGGGTGTGATAGGTGTGGTGGGTGTGATAGATGTGGTGGGTGTGATAGGTGTGGTGGGTGTGATGGGTGTGGTGGGTGTGATAGGTGTGGTGGGTTTGATTGGTGTGGTGGGTATGATAGGTGTGGTGGGTGTGATAGTCGTGGCGCGTGTGATATGTGTGGCGGGTGTGATAGGTGGTGGGTGTGATAGGTGTGGTGGCTGTGATAGATGTGGTGGGTGTGATAGGTGGTGGGTGTGATAGGTGTGGTGGGTGTGATAGGTGTGGTGGGTGTGATAGGTGGTGGGTGTGATAGGTGTGCTGGGTGTGATAGGTCTGGCGGGTGTGATAGGTGTGGTGGGTGTGATAGGTGTGGCGATTGTGATAGGTGTGTTGGGTGTAATAGGTATGGCGGGTGTGACAGGTGTGGAGGGTGTCATAGTTGTGGCGGGTGTGATAGGTGTGGCGGGTGTGATAGTTGTGGTGGGTGTTATAGGTCGTGGGTGTGATAGGTGTGGCGGGTGTGATAGGTGTGGTCGGTGTGATAGGTGGTGGGTGTGATTGGTGTGGCAGGAGTGATAGTTGTGGTCGGTGTTATAGGTCGTGGGTGTGATAGGTGTGGCGGGTGTGATAGGTGTGGCGGGTGTGATAGGTGTGGCGGGTGTGATAGGTGTGGCGGGTGTGATAGGTGTGGTGGGTGTGATAGGTGTGGTGGGTGTGATAGGTGTGGCAGGTGTGATAGGTGTGGTGGGTGTGATAGGTGTGGTGGTTGTGATAGGTGGTGTGTGTGATAGGTGTGGTGGGTGTGATAGGTTTGGTGGGTGTGATAGGTTGTGGGTGTGATAGGTGTGGTGGGTGTGATAGGTGTGGCGGGTGTGATAGGTGTGGTGGGTGTGATAGGTGTGGCGGGTGTGATAGGTGTGGCGGGTGTGATAAGTGTGATAGGTGTGGCGGGTGTGATAGGTGTGGCGGGTGTGATAGGTGTGGCGGGTGTGATAGGTGTGGTGGGTGTGATAGGTGTGGCGGGAGTGATAGGTGTGGCGGGTGTGATAAGTGTGATAGGTGTGGCGGGTGTGATCGGTGTGGTGGGTGTGACAGGTGTGGTGGCTGTGATAGGTGGTGTGTGTGATAGGTGTGGTGGGTGTGATAGGTTTGGTGGGTGTGATAGGTGGTGGGTGTGATAGGTGTGGTGGGTGTGATAGGTGTGGCGATTGTGATAGGTGTGTTGGGTGTAATAGGTGTGGCGGGTGTGATAGTTGTGGTGGGTGTTATAGCTCGTGGGTGTGATAGGTGTGGTGGGTGTGATAGGTGTGGCGGGTGTGATAGGTGTGGTGGGTGTGATTGGTGTGGCAGGTGTGATAGTTGTGGTCGGTGTTATAGGTAGTGGGTGTGAAAGGTGTGGCAGGTGCAATAGGTGTGGTGGGTGTGATCGGTTTGGTGGGTGTGCTAGGTGTGGTGGGTGTGATTGGTGTGGTGGGTGTGATAGATGGTACGTGTGATAGGTGTGGTGGGTGTGATAGGTGGTGGGTGTGATAGTTGTGGTGGGTGTGATCGGTGTGGTGGGTGTGATCGGTGTGGTGGGTGTGATAGGTGGTGGGTGTGATAGGTGTGGTGGTTGTGATAGGTGTGGTGTGTGTGATAGGTGTGGCGTGTGTGATAGGTGGTGGGAGTGATAGGTGTGGTGGGTGTGATAGGTATGGTGGGTGTGATATGTCTGGTGGGTGTGATAGGTGTGGTGGTTGTGATAGGTGTGGTGTGTGTGATAGGTGGTGGGCGTGATAGGTGTTGGGTGTGATAGTTGTGGTTGGTGTGATAGGTGGTGGTTGTAATAGGTGTGGTGGTTGTGATAGGTGGTGTGTGTGATAGGTGTTGTGGGTGTGATAGGTTTGGTGGGTGTGATAGGTGTGGCGGATGTGATAGGTGTGGTGGGTGTGATAGGTGTGGTGGGTGTGATAGGCGATGGGTGTGATAGGTGTGGTGGGTGTGATAGGTGTCGTGGGTCTGATAAGTGGTGGGTGTGATAGGTGTGGTGGGTGTGATAGGTGTGGTGGGTGTGATAGGTGTGGTGGGTGTGATAGGTGGTGCGTGTGATAGGTGTCATGGGTGTGATAGGTGGTGGGTGTGATAGGTGCGGTGGGTGTGATAGGTGGTTGGTGTGAAAGGTGTGGCGGGTGTGATAGGTGTAGCAGGTGTGATAGGTGTGGTGGGTGTGATAGGTGGTGGGTGTGATAGGTGTGGTGGGTGTGATAGGTGGTGGGTGTGATAAGTGAGGTGGGTGTGTTAGATGTGGTGGGAGTGATAGGTGTGGTCAGTGTGATAGGTGTGGTCAGTGTGATAGGTGTGGCGGGTGTGATAGGTGTGGTGGGTGTGATAGGTGTTGGGTGTGATAGGTGTTGTGCGTGATAGGTGTGGTGGGTGTGATAGTTGGTGGGTGTGATAGGTGTGGCGGGTGTGATAGGTGTTGGTGGGTGTTGATAGGTGTGGTGGGTGTGATAGGTGGTGGGTGTGATAGGTGTGGCGGGTGTGATAGGTGTGCTGGGTGTGATACGTGTGCTGGGTGTGATAGGTGTGGCGGCTGTGATAGGTATGGTGGGTCTGATAGGTGTGGCGGGTTTAATAAGTGTGGTGGGTGTGATATGTGTGGTGGGTGTGATAGGTGTGGCGGGTGTGTTAGGTGGTGGGTGTTTTAGGTGTGGTGGGTGTGATAGGTGTGGTGGCTGTGATAGGTGTGGCGGGTGTGATAGATGTGGTGGGTGTGATAGATGTGGTGGGTGTGATAGGTGTGGTGGGTGTGATAGGTGTGGTGGGTAGGATAGCTGTGGTGGGTGTGATAGTTGTGGCGCGTGTGATAGTTGAGGCGGGTGTGATAGGTGGTGGGTGTGATAGGTGGTGGGTGTGATAGGTGTGGTGGGTGTGATAGGTGTGGTGGGTGTGATAGGTGGTGGGTGTGATAGGTGTGTTGCGTGTGATAGGTCTGGCGGGTGCGATAGGTGGTGGGTGTGATAGGTGTGGAGGGTGTGATAGGTGTGGCGATTGTGATAGGTGTGTTGGGTGTAATAGGTGTGGCGGGTGTGACAGGTGTGGTGGGTGTGATAGTTGTGGTGGGTGTGATAGGTGTGGCGGGTGTGATAGGTGTGGTGGGTGTGATAGGTGGTGGGTGTGATTGGTGTGGCAGGTGTGATAGTTGTGGTCGGTGTTATAGGTCGTGGGTGTGATAGGTGTGGCGGGTGTGATAGTTGTGGTCGGTGTTATAGGTCGTGGGTGTGATAGGTGTGGCGGGTGTGATTGGTGTGGCAGGTGCAATAGGTGTGGTGGGTGTGATAGGTGTGGTGGGTGTGATAGGTGTGGTGGGTGTGATAGATGTGGTGGGTGTGATAGATGTGGTGGGTGTGATAGGTGTGGTGGGTGTGATAGGTGTGGTGGGTTTGATAGGTGTGGTGGGGGTGATAGGTGTGGTGGGTTTGATAGGTGTGGTGGGTATGATAGGTGTGGTGGGTGTGATAGTTGTGGCGCGTGTGATAGTTGTGCCGGTTGTGATAGGTGGTGGGTGTGATAGGTCGTGGGAGTGATAGGTGTGGTGGCTGTGATAGATGTGGTGGGTGTGATAGGTGGGGGGTGTGATAGGTGTGGTGGGTGTGATAGGTGGTGGCTGTGATAGGTGTGGTGGGTGTGATAGGTGGTGGGTGTGATAGGTGTGGTGGGTGTGATAGGTGGTGAGTGTGATAGGTGTGCTGGGTGTGATAGGTCTGTCGGGTGTGATAGGTGGTGGGTGTGATAGGTGTGTTGGGTGTAGTAGATGTGGCGGGTGTGACAGGTGTGCCGGGTGTGATAGTTGCGGTGGGTGTTATAGGTCGTGGGTGTGATAGGTGTGGTTGGCATGATAGGTGTGGCGGGTGTGATAGGTGTGGTGGGTGTGATAGGTGTGGCGGTGTGATAGGTGTGGTGGGTGTGATAGGTGGTGGGTGTGATAGGTGGTGGGTGTGATTGGTGTGGCAGGTGTGATAGTTGTGGTCGGTGTTATAGGTCGTGGGTGTGATAGGTGTGGCGGGTGTGATAGGTGTGGTGGGTGTGATAGGTGGTGGGTGTGATTGGTGTGGCGGGTGTGATAGGTGTGGTGGGTGTGATAGGTGTTGGGTGTGATTGGTGTGGCGGGTGTGATCGGTGTGGTGGGTGTGATCGGTGTGGTGGGTGTGATAGGTGTGGTGGGTGTGATCGGTGTGGTGGGTGTGATCGGTGTGGTGGGTGTGATAGGTGTGTTGCGTGTGATAGATGGTGTGTATGATAGGTGTGGTGGGTGTGATAGGTGGTGGGTGTGATAGGTGTGGTGGGTGTGATAGGTGTGGTGGGTGTGATAGGTGGTGGGTGTGATCGTTGTGGTGGGTGTGAGAGGTGTGGTGGGTGTGAGAGGTGTGGTGTGTGTGATAGGTGTGGCGTGTGTGAAAAGTGGTGGGTGTGATAGGTGTGGTGGGTGTGATAGGTGTGGAGGGAGTGATAGGTCTGGTGGGTGTGATATGTGGTGGGCGTGATAGGTGTTGGGTGTGATAGTTGTGGTGGGTGTGATAGGTGGTGGTTGTAATAGGTGTGGTGGTTGTGATAGGTGGTGTGTGTGATAGGTGTGGTGGGTGTGATAGGTTTGGTGGGTGTGATAGGTGGTGGGCGTGATAGGTGTTGGGTGTGATAGTTGTGGTGGGTGTGATAGGTGGTGGTTGTAATAGGTGTGGTGGTTGTGATAGGTGGTGTGTGTGATAGGTGTGGTGGGTGTGATAGGTTTGGTGGGTGTGATAGGTGTGGCGGATGTGATAGGTGTGGTGGGTGTGATAGGTGTGGTGGGTGTGATAGGCGGTGGGTGTGATAGATGTGGTAGGTGTGATAGGTGTGGTGGGTGTGATAGCTGTGGTGGGTCTGATAGGTGTGGTGGGTGTGATAGGTGTGGTGGGTGTGATAGGTGTGGTGGGTGTGATAGGTGGTGGGTGTGATAGGTGGTGGGTGTGATAGGTGCGGTGGGTGTGATAGGTGCGGTGGGTGTGATAGGTGGTGGGTGTGATAGGTGTGGTGGGTGTGATAGGTGGTGGGTGTGATAGGTGGTGGGTGTGATAGGTGTGGCGGGTGTGATAGGTGTAGCAGGTGTGATAGGTGTGGTGGGTGTGATAGGTGATGCGTGTGATATGTGTGGTGGGTGTGATAGGTGGTGGGTGTGATAGGTGCGGTGGGTCTGATAGGTGGTTGGTTTGATAGGTGTGGTGGGTGTAATAGGTGTAGCAGGTGTGATAGGTGTGGTGGGTGTGATAGGTGTGGTGGGTGTGATATTTGGAGGGCGTGATAGGTGTGGTGGGTGTGATTGGTGTGGTGGGTGTGATAGGTGGTGGGTGAGATAAGTGTGGTGGTTGTGATAGGTGTGGTGGGTGTGCTAGCTGGTGGGTGTGATAGGTGTGGCGGGTGTGATAGGTGTGGTGTGTGTGATAGGTGGTGGGTGTGATAGTTGGTGGGTGTGATAAGTGTTGGGTGTGACAGGTGGTGGGTGTGATAGGTGTTGGGTGTGATAGGTGTGGTGGGTGTGATAGGTGTTGTGTGTGATAGGTGTGGTGGGTGTGATAGTTGGTGCGTGTGATAGGTGTGGTGGGTGTGATTGGTGTGGTGGGTGTGATAGGTGGTGGGTGAGATAAGTGTGGTGGTTGTGATAGGTGTGGTGGGTGTGCTAGCTGGTGGGTGTGATAGGTGTGGCGGGTGTGATAGGTGTGGCGGGTGTGATAGGTGTGGTGGGTGTGATAGTTGGTGGGTGTGATAAGTGTTGGGTGTGACAGGTGGTTGGTGTGATAGGTGTTGTGTGTGATAGGTGTGGTGGGTGTGATAGTTGGTGGGTGTGATAGGTGTGGCGGGTGTGATAGGTGTGGTGGGTGTGATAGGTGTGGTGGGTTTGATAGGTGTGGTGGGGGTGATAGGTGTGGTGGGTTTGATAGGTGTGGTGGGTATGATAGGTGTGGTGGGTGTGATAGTTGTGGCGCGTGTGATAGTTGTGCCGGTTGTGATAGGTGGTGGGTGTGATAGGTCGTGGGAGTGATAGGTGTGGTGGCTGTGATAGATGTGGTGGGTGTGATAGGTGGGGGGTGTGATAGGTGTGGTGGGTGTGATAGGTGGTGGCTGTGATAGGTGTGGTGGGTGTGATAGGTGGTGGGTGTGATAGGTGTGGTGGGTGTGATAGGTGGTGAGTGTGATAGGTGTGCTGGGTGTGATAGGTCTGTCGGGTGTGATAGGTGGTGGGTGTGATAGGTGTGTTGGGTGTAGTAGATGTGGCGGGTGTGACAGGTGTGCCGGGTGTGATAGTTGTGGTGGGTGTTATAGGTCGTGGGTGTGATAGGTGTGGTTGGCGTGATAGGTGTGGCGGGTGTGATAGGTGTGGTGGGTGTGATAGGTGTGGCGGTGTGATAGGTGTGGTGGGTGTGATAGGTGGTGGGTGTGATTGGTGTGGCAGGTGTGATAGTTGTGGTCGGTGTTATAGGTCGTGGGTGTGATAGGTGTGGCGGGTGTGATAGGTGTGGTGGGTGTGATAGGTGGTGGGTGTGATTGGTGTGGCGGGTGTGATAGGTGTGGTGGGTGTGATAGGTGTTGGGTGTGATTGGTGTGGCGGGTGTGATAGGTGTGGCGGGTGTGATCGGTGTGGTGGGTGTGATCGGTGTGGTGGGTGTGATAGGTGTGGTGGGTGTGATCGGTGTGGTGGGTGTGATCGGTGTGGTGGGTGTGATATGTGGTGGGTGTGATAGGTGTGTTGCGTGTGATAGATGGTGGGTATGATAGGTGTGGTGGGTGTGATAGGTGGTGGGTGTGATAGGTGTGGTGGGTGTGATAGGTGTGGTGGGTGTGATAGGTGGTGGGTGTGATCGTTGTGGTGGGTGTGATCGTTGTGGTGGGTGTGATAGGTGTGGTGGGTGTGAGAGGTGTGGTGGGTGTGAGAGGTGTGGTGTGTGTGATAGGTGTGGCGTGTGTGAAAAGTGGTGGGTGTGATAGGTGTGGAGGGAGTGATAGGTCTGGTGGGTGTGATATGTGGTGGGCGTGATAGGTGTTGGGTGTGATAGTTGTGGTGGGTGTGATAGGTGGTGGTTGTAATAGGTGTGGTGGTTGTGATAGGTGGTGTGTGTGATAGGTGTGGTGGGTGTGATAGGTTTGGTGGGTGTGATAGGTGGTGGGCGTGATAGGTGTTGGGTGTGATAGGTGTGGTGGTTGTGATAGGTGGTGTGTGTGATAGGTGTGGTGGGTGTGATAGGTTTGGTGGGTGTGATAGGTGGTGGGTGTGATAGGTGTGGCGGATGTGATAGGTGTGGTGGGTGTGATAGGTGTGGTGGGTGTGATAGGCGGTGGGTGTGATAGGTGTGGTAGGTGTGATAGGTGTGGTGGGTGTGATAGCTGTGGTGGGTCTGATAGGTGTGGTGGGTGTGATAGGTGTGGTGGGTGTGATAGGTGTGGTGGGTGTGATAGGTGTGGTGGGTGTGATAGGTGGTGGGTGTGATAGGTGGTGGGTGTGATAGGTGCGGTGGGTGTGATAGGTGGTGGGTGTGATAGGTGTGGTGGGTGTGATAGGTGGTGGGTGTGATAGGTGGTGGGTGTGATAGGTGGTGGGTGTGATAGGTGTGGCGGGTGTGATAGGTGTGGTGGGTGTGATAGGTGATGCGTGTGATATGTGTGGTGGGTGTGATAGGTGGTGGGTGTGATAGGTGGTGGGTGTGATAGGTGATGCGTGTGATATGTGTGGTGGGTGTGATAGGTGGTGGGTGTGATAGGTGTGGTGGGTGTGATAGGTGTGGTGGGTGTGATAGGTTTGGTGGGTGTGATAGGTGGTGGGTGTGATAGGTGTGGCGGATGTGATAGGTGTGGTGGGTGTGATAGGTGTGGTGGGTGTGATAGGCGGTGGGTGTGATAGGTGTGGTGGGTGTGATAGGTGTGGTGGGTGTGATAGGTGTGGTGGGTGTGATAGGTGTGGTGGGTGTGATAGGTGTGGTGGGTGTGATAGGTGTGGTGGGTGTGATAGGCGGTGGGTGTGATAGGTGTGGTGGGTGTGATAGGTGGTGGGTGTGACAGGTGGTGGGTGTGATAGGTGGTGGGTGTGATAGGTGTGGTGGGTGTGATAGGTGTGGTGGGTGTGATAGGTGTGGTGGGTCTGATAGGTGTGGTGGGTGTGATAGGTGTGGTGGGTGTGATAGGTGTGGTGGGTGTGATAGGTGGTGGGTGTGATAGGTGGTGGGTGTGATAGGTGGTGGGTGTGATAGGTGGTGGGTGTGATAGGTGCGGTGGGTGTGATAGGTGGTTGGTGTGCTAGGTGTGGCGGGTGTGATAGGTGTAGCAGGTGTGATAGGTGTTGTGGGTGTGATAGGTGATGCGTGTGATATGTGTGGTGGGTGTGATAGGTGTGGTGGGTGTGATATTTGGAGGGTGTGATAGGTGTGGTGGGTGTGATTGGTGTGGTGGGTGTGCTAGCTGGTGGGTGTGATAGGTGTGGCGGGTGTGATAGGTGTGGTGGGTGTGATAGGTGGTGGGTGTGATAGTTGGTGGGTGTGATAATTGTTGGGTGTGACAGGTGGTGGGTGTGATAGGTGTTGGGTGTGATAGGTGTGGTGGGTGTGATAGGTGTTGTGTGTGATAGGTGTGGTGGGTGTGATAGTTGGTGGGTGTGATAGGTGTGGTGGGTGTGATTGGTGTGGTGGCTGTGATAGGTGGTGGGTGAGATAAGTGTGGTGGTTGTGATAGGTGTGGTGGGTGTGCTAGCTGGTGGGTGTGATAGGTGTGGCGGGTGTGATAGGTGTGGTGGGTGTGATAGGTGGTGGGTGTGATAGTTGGTGGGTGTGATAAGTGTTGGGTGTGACAGTTGTTTGGTGTGATAGGTGTTGGGTGTGATAGGTGTGGTGGGTGTGATAGGTGTTGTGTGTGATAGGTGTGGTGGGTGTGATAGGTGTTGGTGGGTGTGATAGGTGTGGTGGGTGTGATAGGTGTGGTGGGTGTGATATTTGGTGGGTATGATAGGTGTGGTGGGTGTGATAGGTTTGGTGGGTGTGATAGTTGTGGTGGGTGTGATAGGTGTGGCGATTTTGATAGGTGTGGTGTGTGTGATAGGTGTGGTGGGTGTGATATGTGGTGGGTGTGATAGGTGGTGGTTGTGATAGGTGTGGTGGGTGTGATAGGTGTGGTGGGTTTGATAGGTGTGGTGGTTGTGATAGGTGTGGAGGGTGTGATAGCTGTTGGGTGTGATAGGTGGTGGGTGTGATAGGTGTGGCGGTTTTGATAGGTGTGGTGTGTGTGATAGGTGTGGTGGGTGTGATATGTGGTGGGTGTGATAGGTGGTGGTTGTGATAGGTGTGGTGGGTGTGATAGGTGTGGTGGGTTTGATAGGTGTGGTGGTTGTGATAGGTGTGGAGGGTGTGATAGCTGTTGGGTGTGATAGGTGGTGGGTGTGATAGGTGTGGCGGTTTTGATATGTGTGGCGGGTGTGATAGGTGGTGGGTGTTATATGTGTGGTGGGTGTGATAGGTGAGGTGGGTGTGTTAGTTGTGGTGGGTGTGATAGCTGGTCGTTATGATAGATTTGGTGGGTGTGATAGGTGTGGTGGGTGTGATAGGTGTTGCGGGATTGATAGGTGTGGTGGGTGTGATAGGTGTTTTGGGTGTGATAATTGTGGTGGGTGTGATAGGTGGTGGGTGTGATAGGTTGGGTGTGATAGTTGTGGTGGGTGTGAAAGGCGTGGTGGGTGTGATAGGTGGTGTGTGTGATAGGCGTGGTGGGTGTGATAGGTTTGGTGGGTGTGATAGGTGTGGTGGGTGTGATAGGTGTGGTGGGTGTGCTAGCTGGTGGGTGTGATAGGTGTGGCGGGTTTCATAGGTGTGGTGGGTGTGATAGGTGGTGTGTGTGATAGTGTGTGGGTGTGATTTGTGTGGGGTGTGACAGGTGGTGGGTGTGATAGGTGTTGGGTGTGATAGGTGTGGTGGGTGTGATAGGTGTTGTGTGTGATAGGTGTGGTGGGTGTGATAGTTGGTGGGTGTGATAGGTGTGGCGGGTGTGATAGGTGTTGGAGGGTGTGATAGGTGTGGTGAGTGTGATAGGTGGTGGGTTTGATAGGTGTGGCGGCTGTGATAGGTATGGTGGGTGTGATAGGTGTGGCGGGTTTGATAGGTTTGGTGGGTGTGATAGGTGTGGTGGGTGTGATAGGTGTGGAGGGTGTGTTAGGTGTGGTAGTTATGATAGGTTTGGTGGGTGTGATAGGTGTGGTGGGTGTTATTGGTTGTGGGTGTGATAGGTGTGGCGGGTGTGATAGGTGTGGTGGGTGTGATACGTGGTGGGTGTGATAGGTGTGGCGTGTGTGATAGGTGAGGTGGGTGTGATAGGTGTGGTGGGTGTGATATGTGGTGGGTATGATAGGTGTGGTGGGTGTGATAGGTGTGGCGATTTTGATAGGTGTGGTGGGTGTGATAGGTGTGGTGGGTGTGATATGTGTTGGGTGTGATAGGTGGTGGTTGTGATAGGTGTGGTGGGTGTGATAGGTGTGGTGGGTTTGATAGGTGTGGTGGTTGTGATAGGTGTGGTGGGAGTGATAGTTGGTGGGTGTGATAAGTGTTGGGTGTGACAGGTGGTTGGTGTGATAGGTGTTGGGTGTGATAGGTGTGGTGGGTGTGATAGGTGTTGTGTGTGATAGGTGTGGTGGGTGTGATAGTTGGTGGGTGTGATAGGTGTGGCGGGTGTGATAGGTGTTGGTGGGTGTGATAGGTGTGGTGGGTGTGATAGGTGTGGTGGGTGTGATATGTGGTGGGTATGATAGGTGTGGTGGGTGTGATAGGTGTGGTGGGTGTGATAGGTGGTGGGTGTGATAGGTGTGGCGGATGTGATAGGTGTGGTGGGTGTGATAGGTGTGGTGGGTGTGATAGGCGGTGGGTGTGATAGGTGTGGTGGGTGTGATAGGTGTGGTGGGTGTGATAGGTGTGGTGGGTGTGATAGGTGTGGTGGGTGTGATAGGTGTGGTGGGAGAGATAGGTGGTGGGTGTGATAGGTGGTGGGTGTGTTAGGTGCGGTGGGTGTGATAGGTGGTTGGTGTGCTAGGTCTGGCGGGTGTGATAGGTGTAGCAGGTGTGATAGGTGTGGTGGGTGTGATAGGTGAGGCGTGTGATATGTGTGGTGGGTGTGATAGGTGGTGGGTGTGATAGGTGCGGTGGGTCTGATAGGTGGTTGGTTTGATAGGTGTGGTGGGTGTGATAGGTGTAGCAGGTGTGATAGGTGTGGTGGGTGTGATAGGTGTGGTGGGTGTAATATTTGGAGGGCGTGATAGGTGTGGTGGGTGTGATTGGTGTGGTGGGTGTGATAGGTGTGGCGGGTGTGATAGGTGTGGTGGGTGTGATAGGTGGTGGGTGTGATAGTTGGTGGGTGTGATAAGTGTTGGGTGTGACAGGTGGTGGGTGTGATAGGTGTTGGGTGTGATAGGTGTGGTGGGTGTGATAGGTGTTGTGTGTGATAGGTGTGGTGGGTGTGATAGGTGTGGTGGGTGTGATAGGTGTTGTGTGTGATAGGTGTGGTGGGTGTGATATTTGGTGGGTGTGATAGGTGTGGTGGGTGTGATTGGTGTGGTGGGTGTGATAGGTGGTGGGTGAGATAAGTGTGGTGGTTGTGATAGGTGTGGTGGGTGTGCTAGCTGGTGGGTGTGATAGGTGTGGCGGGTGTGATAGGTGTGGCGGGTGTGATAGGTGTGGTGGGTGTGATAGTTGGTGGGTGTGATAAGTGTTGGGTGTGACAGGTGGTTGGTGTGATAGGTGTTGGGTGTGATAGGTGTGGTGGGTGTGATAGGTGTTGTGTGTGATAGGTGTGGTGGGTGTGATAGTTGGTGGGTGTGATAGGTGTGGTGTGTGTGATTGGTGTGGTGGGTGTGATAGGTGGTGGGTGAGATAAGTGTGGTGGTTGTGATAGGTGTGGTGAGTGTGCTAGCTGGTGGGTGTGATAGGTGTGGCAGGTGTGATAGGTGTGGTGGGTGTGATAGGTGGTGGGTGTGATAGTTGGTGGGTGTGATAAGTGTTGGGTGTGACAGGTGTTTGGTGTGATAGGTGTTGGGTGTGATAGGTGTGGTGGGTGTGATAGGTGTTGTGTGTGATAGGTGTGGTGGGTGTGATAGGTGTTGGTGGGTGTGATAGGTGTGGTGGATGTGATAGGTGTGGTGGGTGTGATATGTGGTGGGTATGATAGGTGTGGTGGGTGTGATAGTTGTGGTGGGTGTGATAGGTGTGGCGATTTTGATAGGTGTGGTGTGTGTGATAGGTGTGGTGGGTGTGATATGTGGTGGGTGTGATAGGTGGTGGTTGTGATAGGTGTGGTGGGTGTGATAGGTGTGGTGGGTTTGATAGGTGTGGTGGTTGTGATAGGTGTGGAGGGTGTGATAGCTGTTGGGTGTGATAGGTGTGGTGGGTGTGATAGGTGGTGGGTGTGATAGGTGTGGCGGTTTTGATATGTGTGGCGGGTGTGATAGGTGGTGGGTGTTATATGTGTGGTGGGTGTGATAGGTGAGGTGGGTGTGTTAGTTGTGGTGGGTGTGATAGCTGGTCGTTATGATAGATTTGGTGGGTGTGATAGGTGTGGTGGGTGTGATAGGTGTTGCGGGTTTGATAGGTGTGGTGGGTGTGATAGGTGTTTTGGGTGTGATAATTGTGGTGGGTGTGATAGGTGGTGGGTGTGATAGGTGGTGGGTGTGATAGGTGTGGTGGGTGTGAAAGGCGTGGTGGGTGTGATAGGTGGTGTGTGTGATAGGCGTGGTGGGTGTGATAGGTTTGGTGGGTGTGATAGGTGTGGTGGGTGTGCTAGCTGGTGAGTGTGATAGGTGTGGCGGGTTTCATAGGTGTGGTGGGTGTGATAGGTGGTGGGTGTGATAGTTGGTGGGTGTGATTTGTGTGGGGTGTGACAGGTGGTGGGTGTGATAGGTGTTGGGTGTGATAGGTGTGGTGGGTGTGATAGGTGTTGTGTGTGATAGGTGTGGTGGGTGTGATAGTTGGTGGGTGTGATAGGTGTGGCGGGTGTGATAGGTGTTGGTGGGTGTGATAGGTGTGGTGGGTGTGATAGGTGGTGGGTTTGATAGGTGTGGCGGCTGTGATAGGTATGGTGGGTGTGATCGGTGTGGCGGGTTTGATAGGTTTGGTGGGTGTGATAGGTGTGGTGGGTGTGATAGGTGCGGAGGGTGTGTTAGGTGTGGTAGTTATGATAGGTTTGGTGGGTGTGATAGGTGTGGCGGGTGTTATTGGTTGTGGGTGTGATAGGTGTGGCGGGTGTGATAGGTGTGGCGGGTGTGATACGTGGTGGGTGTGATAGGTGTGGCGTGTGTGATAGGTGAGGTGGGTGTGATAGGTGTGGTGGGTGTGATATGTGGTGGGTATGATAGGTGTGGTGGGTGTGATAGGTGTGGCGATTTTGATAGGTGTGGTGGGTGTGATAGGTGTGGTGGTTGTGATAGGTGTGGTGGGTGTGATAGGTGTGGTGGGTTTGATAGGTGTGGTGGTTGTGATAGGTGTGGAGGGTGTGATAGCTGTTGGGTGTGAT
Source organism: Carcharodon carcharias (assembly GCF_017639515.1). Lineage (NCBI taxonomy): Eukaryota > Metazoa > Chordata > Chondrichthyes > Lamniformes > Lamnidae > Carcharodon > Carcharodon carcharias. The sequence continues at coordinate 234,880,586 of NC_054468.1, forward strand.
AGGTGTGGTGGGTGTGATAGGTGGTGGGTGTGATAGGTGTGGCGGTTTTGATATGTGTGGCGGGTGTGATAGGTGGTGGGTGTTATAGGTGTGGTGGGTGTGATAGGTGAGGTGGGTGTGTTAGTTGTGGTGGGTGTGATAGCTGGTCGTTATGATAGATTTGGTGGGTGTGATAGGTGTGGTGGGTGTGATAGGTGTTGCGGGTTTGATAGGTGTGGTGGGTGTGATAGGTGTTTTGGGTGTGATAATTGTGGTGGGTGTGATAGGTGGTGGGTGTGATAGGTGGTGGGTGTGATAGGTGTGGTGGGTGTGAAAGGCGTGGTGGGTGTGATAGGTGGTGTGTGTGATAGGCGTGGTGGGTGTGATAGGTTTGGTGGGTGTGATAGGTGTGGTGGGTGTGCTAGCTGGTGAGTGTGATAGGTGTGGCGGGTTTCATAGGTGTGGTGGGTGTGATAGGTGGTGGGTGTGATAGTTGGTGGGTGTGATTTGTGTGGGGTGTGACAGGTGGTGGGTGTGATAGGTGTTGGGTGTGATAGGTGTGGTGGGTGTGATAGGTGTTGTGTGTGATAGGTGTGGTGGGTGTGATAGTTGGTGGGTGTGATAGGTGTGGCGGGTGTGATAGGTGTTGGTGGGTGTGATAGGTGTGGTGGGTGTGATAGGTGGTGGGTTTGATAGGTGTGGCGGCTGTGATAGGTATGGTGGGTGTGATCGGTGTGGCGGGTTTGATAGGTTTGGTGGGTGTGATAGGTGTGGTGGGTGTGATAGGTGCGGAGGGTGTGTTAGGTGTGGTAGTTATGATAGGTTTGGTGGGTGTGATAGGTGTGGCGGGTGTTATTGGTTGTGGGTGTGATAGGTGTGGCGGGTGTGATAGGTGTGGCGGGTGTGATACGTGGTGGGTGTGATAGGTGTGGCGTGTGTGATAGGTGAGGTGGGTGTGATAGGTGTGGTGGGTGTGATATGTGGTGGGTATGATAGGTGTGGTGGGTGTGATAGGTGTGGCGATTTTGATAGGTGTGGTGGGTGTGATAGGTGTGGTGGGTGTGATATGTGGTGGGTGTGATAGGTGGTGGTTGTGATAGGTGTGGTGGGTGTGATAGGTGTGGTGGGTTTGATAGGTGTGGTGGTTGTGATAGGTGTGGTGGGTGTGCTAGCTGGTGGGTGTGATAGGTGTGGCGGGTGTGATAGGTGTGGTGGGTGTGATAGGTGGTGGGTGTGATAGTTGGTGGGTGTGATAAGTGTTGGGTGTGACAGGTGGTTGGTGTGATAGGTGTTGGGTGTGATAGGTGTGGTGGGTGTGATAGGTGTTGTGTGTGATAGGTGTGGTGGGTGTGATAGTTGGTGGGTGTGATAGGTGTGGCGGGTGTGATAGGTGTTGGTGGGTGTGATAGGTGTGGTGGGTGTGATAGGTGTGGTGGGTGTGATATGTGGTGGGTATGATAGGTGTGGTGGGTGTGATAGGTGTGGTGGGTGTGATAGGTGTGGTGGGTGTGATAGGTGTGGTGGGTGTGATAGGCGGTGGGTGTGATAGGTGTGGTGGGTGTGATAGGTGTGGTGGGTGTGATAGCTGTGGTGGGTCTGATAGGTGTGGTGGGTGTGATAGGTGTGGTGGGTGTGATAGGTGTGGTGGGTGTGATAGGTGGTGGGTGTGATAGGTGGTGGGTGTGATAGGTGCGGTGAGTGTGATAGGTGGTTGGTGTGCTAGGTGTGGCGGTTGTGATAGGTGTAGCAGGTGTGATAGGTGTGGTGGGTGTGATAGGTGATGCGTGTGATATGTGTGGTGGGTGTGATAGGTGGTGGGTGTGATAGGTGCGGTGGGTCTGATAGGTGGTTGGTTTGATAGGTGTGGTGGGTGTGATAGGTGTAGCAGGTGTGATAGGTGTGGTGGTTGTGATTGGTGTGTTGGGTGTGATAGGTGGTGGGTGAGATAAGTGTGGTGGTTGTGATAGGTGTGGTGGGTGTTCTAGCTGGTGGGTGTGATAGGTGTGGCGGGTGTGATAGGTGTGGTGGGTGTGATAGGTGGTGGGTGTGATAGTTGGTGGGTGTGATAAGTGTTGGGTGTGACAGGTGGTGGGTGTGATAGGTGTTGGGTGTGATAGGTGTGGTGGGTGTGATTGGTGTTGTGTGTGATAGGTGTGGTGGGTGTGATAGTTGGTGGGTGTGATAGGTGTGGTGGGTGTGATTGGTGTGGTGGGTGTGATAGGTGGTGGGTGAGATAAGTGTGGTGGTTGTGATAGGTGTGGTGGGTGTGCTAGCTGGTGGGTGTGATAGGTGTGGCGGGTGTGATAGGTGTGGCGGGTGTGATAGGTGTGGTGGGTGTGATAGTTGGTGGGTGTGATAAGTGTTGGGTGTGACAGGTGGTTGGTGTGATAGGTGTTGGGTGTGATAGGTGTGGTGGGTGTGATAGGTGTTGTGTGTGATAGGTGTGGTGGGTGTGATAGTTGGTGGGTGTGATAGGTGTGGTGTGTGTGATTGGTGTGGTGGGTGTGATAGGTGGTGGGTGAGATAAGTGTGGTGGTTGTGATAGGTGTGGTGGGTGTGCTAGCTGGTGGGTGTGATAGGTGTGGCGGGTGTGATAGGTGTGGTGGGTGTGATAGGTGGTGGGTGTGATAGTTGGTGGGTGTGATAAGTGTTGGGTGTGACAGGTGTTTGGTGTGATAGGTGTTGGGTGTGATAGGTGTGGTGGGTGTGATAGGTGTTGTGTGTGATAGGTGTGGTGGGTGTGATAGTTGGTGGGTGTGATAGGTGTGGTGTGTGTGATTGGTGTGGTGGGTGTGATAGGTGGTGGGTGAGATAAGTGTGGTGGTTGTGATAGGTGTGGTGGGTGTGCTAGCTGGTGGGTGTGATAGGTGTGGCGGGTGTGATAGGTGTGGTGGGTGTGATAGGTGGTGGGTGTGATAGTTGGTGGGTGTGATAAGTGTTGGGTGTGACAGGTGTTTGGTGTGATAGGTGTTGGGTGTGATAGGTGTGGTGGGTGTGATAGGTGTTGTGTGTGATAGGTGTGGTGGGTGTGATAGGTGTTGGTGGGTGTGATAGGTGTGGTGGGTGTGATAGGTGTGGTGGGTGTGATATGTGGTGGGTATGATAGGTGTGGTGGGTGTGATAGGTGTGGTGGGTGTGATAGTTGTGGTGGGTGTGATAGGTGTGGCGATTTTGATAGGTGTGGTGTGTGTGATAGGTGTGGTGGGTGTGATATGTGGTGGGTGTGATAGGTGGTGGTTGTGATAGGTGTGGTGGGTGTGATAGGTGTGGTGGGTTTGATAGGTGTGGTGGTTGTGATAGGTGTGGAGGGTGTGATAGCTGTTGTGTGTGATAGGTGTGGTGGGTGTGATAGGTGGTGGGTGTGATAGGTGTGGCGGTTTTGATATGTGTGGCGGGTGTGATAGGTGGTGGGTGTTATAGTTGGTGGGTGTGATTTGTGTGGGGTGTGACAGGTGGTGGGTGTGATAGGTGTTGGGTGTGATAGGTGTGGTGGGTGTGATAGGTGTTGTGTGTGATAGGTGTGGAGGGTGTGATAGTTGGTGGGTGTGATAGGTGTGGCGGGTGTGATAGGTGTTGGTGGGGGTGATAGGTGTGGTGGGAGTGATAGTTGGTGGGTGTGATAGGTGTGGCGGGTGTGATAGGTGTGGTGGGTGTGATAGGTGGTGGGTTTGATAGGTGTGGCGGCTGTGATAGGTATGGTGGGTGTGATAGGTGTGGCGGGTTTGATAGGTTTGGTGGGTGTGATAGGTGTGGTGGGTGTGATAGGTGTGGAGGGTGTGTTAGGTGTGGTAGTTATGATAGGTTTGGTGGGTGTGATAGGTGTGGCGGGTGTTATTGGTTGTGGGTGTGATAGGTGTGGCGGGTGTGATAGGTGTGGCGGGTGTGATACGTGGTGGGTGTGATAGGTGTGACGTGTGTGATAGGTGAGGTGGGTGTGATAGGTGTGGTGGGTGTGATATGTGGTGGGTATGATAGGTGTGGTGGGTGTGATAGGTGTGGCGATTTTGATAGGTGTGGTGGGTGTGATAGGTGTGGTGGGTGTGATATGTGGTGGGTGTGATAGGTGGTGGTTGTGATAGGTGTGGTGGGTGTGATAGGTGTGGTGGGTTTGATAGGTGTGGTGGTTGTGATAGGTGTGGTGGGTGTGCTAGCTGGTGGGTGTGATAGGTGTGGCGGGTGTGATAGGTGTGGTGGGTGTGATAAGTGTTGGGTGTGACAGGTGGTTGGTGTGATAGGTGTTGGGTGTGATAGGTGTGGTGGGTGTGATAGCTGTTGTGTGTGATAGGTGTGGTGGGTGTGATAGGTGTGGTGGGTGTGATTGGTGTGGTGGGTGTGATAGGTGGTGGGTGAGATAAGTGTGGTGGTTGTGATAGGTGTGGTGGGTGTGCTAGCTGGTGGGTGTGATAGGTGTGGCGGGTGTGATAGGTGTGGCGGGTGTGATAGGTGTGGTGGGTGTGATAGTTGGTGGGTGTGATAGTTGGTGGGTGTGATAAGTGTTGGGTGTGACAGGTGGTTGGTGTGATAGGTGTTGGGTGTGATAGGTGTGGTGGGTGTGATAGGTGTTGTGTGTGATAGGTGTGGTGGGTGTGATAGTTGGTGGGTGTGATAGGTGTGGTGTGTGTGATTGGTGTGGTGGGTGTGATAGGTGGTGGGTGAGATAAGTGTGGTGGTTGTGATAGGTGTGGTGGGTGTGCTAGCTGGTGGGTGTGATAGGTGTGGCGGGTGTGATAGGTGTGGTGGGTGTGATAGGTGGTGGGTGTGATAGTTGGTGGGTGTGATAAGTGTTGGGTGTGACAGGTGTTTGGTGTGATAGGTGTTGGGTGTGATAGGTGTGGTGGGTGTGATAGGTGTTGTGTTTGATAGGTGTGGTGGGTGTGATAGGTGTTGGTGGGTGTGATAGGTGTGGTGGGTGTGATAGGTGTGGTGGGTGTGATATGTGGTGGGTATGATAGGTGTGGTGGGTGTGATAGGTGTGGTGGGTGTGATAGTTGTGGTGGGTGTGATAGGTGTGGCGATTTTGATAGGTGTGGTGTGTGTGATAGGTGTGGTGGGTGTGATATGTGGTGGGTGTGATAGGTGGTGGTTGTGATAGGTGTGGTGGGTGTGATAGGTGTGGTGGGTTTGATAGGTGTGGTGGTTGTGATAGGTGTGGAGGGTGTGATAGCTGTTGTGTGTGATAGGTGTGGTGGGTGTGATAGGTGGTGGGTGTGATAGGTGTGGCGGTTTTGATATGTGTGGCGGGTGTGATAGGTGGTGGGTGTTATAGTTGGTGGGTGTGATTTGTGTGGGGTGTGACAGGTGGTGGGTGTGATAGGTGTTGGGTGTGATAGGTGTGGTGGGTGTGATAGGTGTTGTGTGTGATAGGTGTGGAGGGTGTGAGAGTTGGTGGGTGTGATAGGTGTGGCGGGTGTGATAGGTGTTGGTGGGGGTGATAGGTGTGGTGGGAGTGATAGTTGGTGGGTGTGATAGGTGTGGCGGGTGTGATAGGTGTGGTGGGTGTGATAGGTGGTGGGTTTGATAGGTGTGGCGGCTGTGATAGGTATGGTGGGTGTGATAGGTGTGGCGGGTTTGATAGGTTTGGTGGGTGTGATAGGTGTGGTGGGTGTGATAGGTGTGGAGGGTGTGTTAGGTGTGGTAGTTATGATAGGTTTGGTGGGTGTGATAGGTGTGGCGGGTGTTATTGGTTGTGGGTGTGATAGGTGTGGCGGGTGTGATAGGTGTGGCGGGTGTGATACGTGGTGGGTGTGATAGGTGTGAAGTGTGTGATAGGTGAGGTGGGTGTGATAGGTGTGGTGGGTGTGATATGTGGTGGGTATGATAGGTGTGGTGGGTGTGATAGGTGTGGCGATTTTGATAGGTGTGGTGGGTGTGATAGGTGTGGTGGGTGTGATATGTGGTGGGTGTGATAGGTGGTGGTTGTGATAGGTGTGGTGGGTGTGATAGGTGTGGTGGGTTTGATAGGTGTGGTGGTTGTGATAGGTGTGGTGGTTGTGATAGGTGTGGTGGGTGTGCTAGCTGGTGGGTGTGATAGGTGTTGCGGGTGTGATAGGTGTGGTGGGTGTGATAAGTGTTGGGTGTGACAGGTGGTTGGTGTGATAGGTGTTGGGTGTGATAGGTGTGGTGGGTGTGATAGCTGTTGTGTGTGATAGGTGTGGTGGGTGTGATAGTTGGTGGGTGCGATAGGTGTGGCGGGTGTGATATGTGTTGGTGGGTGTGATAGGTGTGGTGGGTGTGATAGGTGAGGCGTGTGATATGTGTGGTGGGTGTGATAGGTGGTGGGTGTGATAGGTGCGGTGGGTCTGATAGGTGGTTGGTTTGATAGGTGTGGTGGGTGTGATAGGTGTAGCAGGTGTGATAGGTGTGGTGGGTGTGATAGGTGTGGTGGGTGTAATATTTGGAGGGCGTGATAGGTGTGGTGGGTGTGATTGGTGTGGTGGGTGTGATAGGTGTGGTGGGTGTGATAGGTGTGGTGGGTGTGATAGGTGGTGGGTGTGATAGTTGGTGGGTGTGATAAGTGTTGGGTGTGACAGGTGGTGGGTGTGATAGGTGTTGGGTGTGATAGGTGTGGTGGGTGTGATAGGTGTTGTGTGTGATAGGTGTGGTGGGTGTGATAGGTGTGGTGGGTGTGATAGGTGTTGTGTGTGATAGGTGTGGTGGGTGTGATATTTGGTGGGTGTGATAGGTGTGGTGGGTGTGATTGGTGTGGTGGGTGTGATAGGTGGTGGGTGAGATAAGTGTGGTGGTTGTGATAGGTGTGGTGGGTGTGCTAGCTGGTGGGTGTGATAGGTGTGGCGGGTGTGATAGGTGTGGCGGGTGTGATAGGTGTGGTGGGTGTGATAGTTGGTGGGTGTGATAAGTGTTGGGTGTGACAGGTGGTTGGTGTGATAGGTGTTGGGTGTGATAGGTGTGGTGGGTGTGATAGGTGTTGTGTGTGATAGGTGTGGTGGGTGTGATAGTTGGTGGGTGTGATAGGTGTGGTGTGTGTGATTGGTGTGGTGGGTGTGATAGGTGGTGGGTGAGATAAGTGTGGTGGTTGTGATAGGTGTGGTGAGTGTGCTAGCTGGTGGGTGTGATAGGTGTGGCAGGTGTGATAGGTGTGGTGGGTGTGATAGGTGGTGGGTGTGATAGTTGGTGGGTGTGATAAGTGTTGGGTGTGACAGGTGTTTGGTGTGATAGGTGTTGGGTGTGATAGGTGTGGTGGGTGTGATAGGTGTTGTGTGTGATAGGTGTGGTGGGTGTGATAGGTGTTGGTGGGTGTGATAGGTGTGGTGGATGTGATAGGTGTGGTGGGTGTGATATGTGGTGGGTATGATAGGTGTGGTGGGTGTGATAGTTGTGGTGGGTGTGATAGGTGTGGCGATTTTGATAGGTGTGGTGTGTGTGATAGGTGTGGTGGGTGTGATATGTGGTGGGTGTGATAGGTGGTGGTTGTGATAGGTGTGGTGGGTGTGATAGGTGTGGTGGGTTTGATAGGTGTGGTGGTTGTGATAGGTGTGGAGGGTGTGATAGCTGTTGGGTGTGATAGGTGTGGTGGGTGTGATAGGTGGTGGGTGTGATAGGTGTGGCGGTTTTGATATGTGTGGCGGGTGTGATAGGTGGTGGGTGTTATATGTGTGGTGGGTGTGATAGGTGAGGTGGGTGTGTTAGTTGTGGTGGGTGTGATAGCTGGTCGTTATGATAGATTTGGTGGGTGTGATAGGTGTGGTGGGTGTGATAGGTGTTGCGGGTTTGATAGGTGTGGTGGGTGTGATAGGTGTTTTGGGTGTGATAATTGTGGTGGGTGTGATAGGTGGTGGGTGTGATAGGTGGTGGGTGTGATAGGTGTGGTGGGTGTGAAAGGCGTGGTGGGTGTGATAGGTGGTGTGTGTGATAGGCGTGGTGGGTGTGATAGGTTTGGTGGGTGTGATAGGTGTGGTGGGTGTGCTAGCTGGTGAGTGTGATAGGTGTGGCGGGTTTCATAGGTGTGGTGGGTGTGATAGGTGGTGGGTGTGATAGTTGGTGGGTGTGATTTGTGTGGGGTGTGACAGGTGGTGGGTGTGATAGGTGTTGGGTGTGATAGGTGTGGTGGGTGTGATAGGTGTTGTGTGTGATAGGTGTGGTGGGTGTGATAGTTGGTGGGTGTGATAGGTGTGGCGGGTGTGATAGGTGTTGGTGGGTGTGATAGGTGTGGTGGGTGTGATAGGTGGTGGGTTTGATAGGTGTGGCGGCTGTGATAGGTATGGTGGGTGTGATCGGTGTGGCGGGTTTGATAGGTTTGGTGGGTGTGATAGGTGTGGTGGGTGTGATAGGTGCGGAGGGTGTGTTAGGTGTGGTAGTTATGATAGGTTTGGTGGGTGTGATAGGTGTGGCGGGTGTTATTGGTTGTGGGTGTGATAGGTGTGGCGGGTGTGATAGGTGTGGCGGGTGTGATACGTGGTGGGTGTGATAGGTGTGGCGTGTGTGATAGGTGAGGTGGGTGTGATAGGTGTGGTGGGTGTGATATGTGGTGGGTATGATAGGTGTGGTGGGTGTGATAGGTGTGGCGATTTTGATAGGTGTGGTGGGTGTGATAGGTGTGGTGGGTGTGATATGTGGTGGGTGTGATAGGTGGTGGTTGTGATAGGTGTGGTGGGTGTGATAGGTGTGGTGGGTTTGATAGGTGTGGTGGTTGTGATAGGTGTGGTGGGTGTGCTAGCTGGTGGGTGTGATAGGTGTGGCGGGTGTGATAGGTGTGGTGGGTGTGATAGGTGGTGGGTGTGATAGTTGGTGGGTGTGATAAGTGTTGGGTGTGACAGGTGGTTGGTGTGATAGGTGTTGGGTGTGATAGGTGTGGTGGGTGTGATAGGTGTTGTGTGTGATAGGTGTGGTGGGTGTGATAGTTGGTGGGTGTGATAGGTGTGGCGGGTGTGATAGGTGTTGGTGGGTGTGATAGGTGTGGTGGGTGTGATAGGTGTGGTGGGTGTGATATGTGGTGGGTATGATAGGTGTGGTGGGTGTGATAGGTGTGGTGGGTGTGATAGGTGTGGTGGGTGTGATAGGTGTGGTGGGTGTGATAGGCGGTGGGTGTGATAGGTGTGGTGGGTGTGATAGGTGTGGTGGGTGTGATAGCTGTGGTGGGTATGATAGGTGTGGTGGGTGTGATAGGTGTGGTGGGTGTGATAGGTGTGGTGGGTGTGATAGGTGGTGGGTGTGATAGGTGGTGGGTGTGATAGGTGCGGTGAGTGTGATAGGTGGTTGGTGTGCTAGGTGTGGCGGTTGTGATAGGTGTAGCAGGTGTGATAGGTGTGGTGGGTGTGATAGGTGATGCGTGTGATATGTGTGGTGGGTGTGATAGGTGGTGGGTGTGATAGGTGCGGTGGGTCTGATAGGTGGTTGGTTTGATAGGTGTGGTGGGTGTGATAGGTGTAGCAGGTGTGATAGGTGTGGTGGGTGTGATAGGTGTGGTGGGTGTGATATTTGGAGGGCGTGATAGGTGTGGTGGTTGTGATTGGTGTGTTGGGTGTGATAGGTGGTGGGTGAGATAAGTGTGGTGGTTGTGATAGGTGTGGTGGGTGTTCTAGCTGGTGGGTGTGATAGGTGTGGCGGGTGTGATAGGTGTGGTGGGTGTGATAGGTGGTGGGTGTGATAGTTGGTGGGTGTGATAAGTGTTGGGTGTGACAGGTGGTGGGTGTGATAGGTGTTGGGTGTGATAGGTGTGGTGGGTGTGATAGGTGTTGTGTGTGATAGGTGTGGTGGGTGTGATAGTTGGTGGGTGTGATAGGTGTGGTGGGTGTGATTGGTGTGGTGGGTGTGATAGGTGGTGGGTGAGATAAGTGTGGTGGTTGTGATAGGTGTGGTGGGTGTGCTAGCTGGTGGGTGTGATAGGTGTGGCGGGTGTGATAGGTGTGGCGGGTGTGATAGGTGTGGTGGGTGTGATAGTTGGTGGGTGTGATAAGTGTTGGGTGTGACAGGTGGTTGGTGTGATAGGTGTTGGGTGTGATAGGTGTGGTGGGTGTGATAGGTGTTGTGTGTGATAGGTGTGGTGGGTGTGATAGTTGGTGGGTGTGATAGGTGTGGTGTGTGTGATTGGTGTGGTGGGTGTGATAGGTGGTGGGTGAGATAAGTGTGGTGGTTGTGATAGGTGTGGTGGGTGTGCTAGCTGGTGGGTGTGATAGGTGTGGCGGGTGTGATAGGTGTGGTGGGTGTGATAGGTGGTGGGTGTGATAGTTGGTGGGTGTGATAAGTGTTGGGTGTGACAGGTGTTTGGTGTGATAGGTGTTGGGTGTGATAGGTGTGGTGGGTGTGATAGGTGTTGTGTGTGATAGGTGTGGTGGGTGTGATAGTTGGTGGGTGTGATAGGTGTGGTGTGTGTGATTGGTGTGGTGGGTGTGATAGGTGGTGGGTGAGATAAGTGTGGTGGTTGTGATAGGTGTGGTGGGTGTGCTAGCTGGTGGGTGTGATAGGTGTGGCGGGTGTGATAGGTGTGGTGGGTGTGATAGGTGGTGGGTGTGATAGTTGGTGGGTGTGATAAGTGTTGGGTGTGACAGGTGTTTGGTGTGATAGGTGTTGGGTGTGATAGGTGTGGTGGGTGTGATAGGTGTTGTGTGTGATAGGTGTGGTGGGTGTGATAGGTGTTGGTGGGTGTGATAGGTGTGGTGGGTGTGATAGGTGTGGTGGGTGTGATATGTGGTGGGTATGATAGGTGTGGTGGGTGTGATAGGTGTGGTGGGTGTGATAGTTGTGGTGGGTGTGATAGGTGTGGCGATTTTGATAGGTGTGGTGTGTGTGATAGGTGTGGTGGGTGTGATATGTGGTGGGTGTGATAGGTGGTGGTTGTGATAGGTGTGGTGGGTGTGATAGGTGTGGTGGGTTTGATAGGTGTGGTGGTTGTGATAGGTGTGGAGGGTGTGATAGCTGTTGTGTGTGATAGGTGTGGTGGGTGTGATAGGTGGTGGGTGTGATAGGTGTGGCGGTTTTGATATGTGTGGCGGGTGTGATAGGTGGTGGGTGTTATAGTTGGTGGGTGTGATTTGTGTGGGGTGTGACAGGTGGTAGGTGTGATAGGTGTTGGGTGTGATAGGTGTGGTGGGTGTGATAGGTGTTGTGTGTGATAGGTGTGGAGGGTGTGATAGTTGGTGGGTGTGATAGGTGTGGCGGGTGTGATAGGTGTTGGTGGGGGTGATAGGTGTGGTGGGAGTGATAGTTGGTGGGTGTGATAGGTGTGGCGGGTGTGATAGGTGTGGTGGGTGTGATAGGTGGTGGGTTTGATAGGTGTGGCGGCTGTGATAGGTATGGTGGGTGTGATAGGTGTGGCGGGTTTGATAGGTTTGGTGGGTGTGATAGGTGTGGTGGGTGTGATAGGTGTGGAGGGTGTGTTAGGTGTGGTAGTTATGATAGGTTTGGTGGGTGTGATAGGTGTGGCGGGTGTTATTGGTTGTGGGTGTGATAGGTGTGGCGGGTGTGATAGGTGTGGCGGGTGTGATACGTGGTGGGTGTGATAGGTGTGACGTGTGTGATAGGTGAGGTGGGTGTGATAGGTGTGGTGGGTGTGATATGTGGTGGGTATGATAGGTGTGGTGGGTGTGATAGGTGTGGCGATTTTGATAGGTGTGGTGGGTGTGATAGGTGTGGTGGGTGTGATATGTGGTGGGTGTGATAGGTGGTGGTTGTGATAGGTGTGGTGGGTGTGATAGGTGTGGTGGGTTTGATAGGTGTGGTGGTTGTGATAGGTGTGGTGGGTGTGCTAGCTGGTGGGTGTGATAGGTGTGGCGGGTGTGATAGGTGTGGTGGGTGTGATAAGTGTTGGGTGTGACAGGTGGTTGGTGTGATAGGTGTTGGGTGTGATAGGTGTGGTGGGTGTGATAGCTGTTGTGTGTGATAGGTGTGGTGGGTGTGATAGGTGTGGTGGGTGTGATTGGTGTGGTGGGTGTGATAGGTGGTGGGTGAGATAAGTGTGGTGGTTGTGATAGGTGTGGTGGGTGTGCTAGCTGGTGGGTGTGATAGGTGTGGCGGGTGTGATAGGTGTGGCGGGTGTGATAGGTGTGGTGGGTGTGATAGTTGGTGGGTGTGATAGTTGGTGGGTGTGATAAGTGTTGGGTGTGACAGGTGGTTGGTGTGATAGGTGTTGGGTGTGATAGGTGTGGTGGGTGTGATAGGTGTTGTGTGTGATAGGTGTGGTGGGTGTGATAGTTGGTGGGTGTGATAGGTGTGGTGTGTGTGATTGGTGTGGTGGGTGTGATAGGTGGTGGGTGAGATAAGTGTGGTGGTTGTGATAGGTGTGGTGGGTGTGCTAGCTGGTGGGTGTGATAGGTGTGGCGGGTGTGATAGGTGTGGTGGGTGTGATAGGTGGTGGGTGTGATAGTTGGTGGGTGTGATAAGTGTTGGGTGTGACAGGTGTTTGGTGTGATAGGTGTTGGGTGTGATAGGTGTGGTGGGTGTGATAGGTGTTGTGTTTGATAGGTGTGGTGGGTGTGATAGGTGTTGGTGGGTGTGATAGGTGTGGTGGGTGTGATAGGTGTGGTGGGTGTGATATGTGGTGGGTATGATAGGTGTGGTGGGTGTGATAGGTGTGGTGGGTGTGATAGTTGTGGTGGGTGTGATAGGTGTGGCGATTTTGATAGGTGTGGTGTGTGTGATAGGTGTGGTGGGTGTGATATGTGGTGGGTGTGATAGGTGGTGGTTGTGATAGGTGTGGTGGGTGTGATAGGTGTGGTGGGTTTGATAGGTGTGGTGGTTGTGATAGGTGTGGAGGGTGTGATAGCTGTTGTGTGTGATAGGTGTGGTGGGTGTGATAGGTGGTGGGTGTGATAGGTGTGGCGGTTTTGATATGTGTGGCGGGTGTGATAGGTGGTGGGTGTTATAGTTGGTGGGTGTGATTTGTGTGGGGTGTGACAGGTGGTGGGTGTGATAGGTGTTGGGTGTGATAGGTGTGGTGGGTGTGATAGGTGTTGTGTGTGATAGGTGTGGAGGGTGTGAGAGTTGGTGGGTGTGATAGGTGTGGCGGGTGTGATAGGTGTTGGTGGGGGTGATAGGTGTGGTGGGAGTGATAGTTGGTGGGTGTGATAGGTGTGGCGGGTGTGATAGGTGTGGTGGGTGTGATAGGTGGTGGGTTTGATAGGTGTGGCGGCTGTGATAGGTATGGTGGGTGTGATAGGTGTGGCGGGTTTGATAGGTTTGGTGGGTGTGATAGGTGTGGTGGGTGTGATAGGTGTGGAGGGTGTGTTAGGTGTGGTAGTTATGATAGGTTTGGTGGGTGTGATAGGTGTGGCGGGTGTTATTGGTTGTGGGTGTGATAGGTGTGGCGGGTGTGATAGGTGTGGCGGGTGTGATACGTGGTGGGTGTGATAGGTGTGACGTGTGTGATAGGTGAGGTGGGTGTGATAGGTGTGGTGGGTGTGATATGTGGTGGGTATGATAGGTGTGGTGGGTGTGATAGGTGTGGCGATTTTGATAGGTGTGGTGGGTGTGATAGGTGTGGTGGGTGTGATATGTGGTGGGTGTGATAGGTGGTGGGTGTGATAGGTGTGGTGGGTGTGATAGGTGTGGTGGGTTTGATAGGTGTGGTGGTTGTGATAGGTGTGGTGGTTGTGATAGGTGTGGTGGGTGTGCTAGCTGGTGGGTGTGATAGGTGTTGCGGGTGTGATAGGTGTGGTGGGTGTGATAAGTGTTGGGTGTGACAGGTGGTTGGTGTGATAGGTGTTGGGTGTGATAGGTGTGGTGGGTGTGATAGCTGTTGTGTGTGATAGGTGTGGTGGGTGTGATAGTTGGTGGGTGCGATAGGTGTGGCGGGTGTGATATGTGTTGGTGGGTGTGATAGGTGTGGTGGGTGTGATAGGTGTGGTGGGTGTGATATGTGGTGGGTATGATAGGTGTGGTGGGTGTGATAGGTGTGGTGGGTGTGATAGTTGTGGTGGGTGTGATAGGTGTGGCGATTTTGATAGGTGTGGTTTGTGTGATAGGTGTGGTGGGTGTGATATGTGGTGGGTGTGATAGGTGGTGGTTGTGATAGGTGTGGTGGTTGTGATAGGTGTGGTGGGTGTGATAGGTGTGGTGGGTTTGATATGTGTGCTGGTTGTGATAGGTGTGGAGGGTGTGATAGCTGTTGGGTGTGATAGGTGTGGTGGGTGTGATAGGTGGTGGGTGTGATAGGTGTGGCGGTTGTGATATGTGTGGCGGGTGTGATAGGTGGTGGGTGTTATATGTGTGGTGGGTGTGATAGGTGAGGTGGGTGTGTTAGTTGTGGTGGGTGTGATAGCTGGTCGTTATGATAGATTTGGTGGGTGTGATAGGTGTGGTGGGTGTGATAGGTGTTGCGGGTTTGATAGGTGTGGTGGGTGTGATAGGTGTTTTGGGTGTGATAATTGTGGTGGGTGTGATAGGTGGTGGGTGTGATAGGTGGTGGGTGTGATAGGTGTGGTGGGTGTGAAAGGCGTGGTGGGTGTGATAGGTGGTGTGTGTGATAGGCGTGGTGGGTGTGATAGGTTTGGTGGGTGTGATAGGTGTGGTGGGTGTGCTAGCTGGTGGGTGTGATAGGTGTGGCGGGTTTCATAGGTGTGGTGGGTGTGATAGGTGGTGGGTGTGATAGTTGGTGGGTGTGATTTGTGTGGGGTGTGATAGGTGGTGGGTGTGATAGGTGTTGGGTGTGATAGGTGTGGTGGGTGTGATAGGTGTTGTGTGTGATAGGTGTGGTGGGTGTGATAGTTGGTGGGTGTGATAGGTGTGGCGGGTGTGATAGGTGTTGGTGGGTGTGATAGGTGTGGTGGGTGTGATAGGTGGTGGGTTTGATAGGTGTGGCGGCTGTGATAGGTATGGTGGGTGTGATAGTTGTGGCGGGTTTGATAGGTTTGGTGGGTGTGATAGGTGTGGTGGGTGTGATAGGTGTGGAGGGTGTGTTAGGTGTGGTAGTTATGATAGGTTTGGTGGGTGTGATAGGTGTGGCAGGTGTTATTGGTTGTGGGTGTGATAGGTGTGGCGGGTGTGATAGGTGTGGCGGGTGTGATACGTGGTGGGTGTGATAGGTGTGGCGTGTGTGATAGGTGAGGTGGGTGTGATAGGTGTGGTGGGTGTGATATGTGGTGGGTATGATAGGTGTGGTGGGTGTGATAGGTGTGGCGATTTTGATAGGTGTGGTGGGTGTGATAGGTGTGGTGGGTGTGATATGTGGTGGGTGTTATAGGTGGTGGTTGTGATAGGTGCGGTGGGTGTGATAGGTGTGGTGGGTTTGATAGGTGTGGTGGTTGTGATAGTTGTGGAGGGTGTGATAGCTGTTGGGTGTGATAGGTGTGGTGGGTGTGATAGGTGGTGGGTGTGATAGGTATGGCGGGTGTGATATGTGTTGCGGGTGTGATAGGTGGTTGGTGTTATAGGTGTGGTGGGTGTGATAGGTTAGGTGGGTGTGTTAGTTGTGGTGGGTGTGATAGCTGGTCGTTATGATAGATTTGGTGGGTGTGATAGGTGTGGTCGGTGTGATAGGTGTGGCGGGTTTGATAGGTGTGGTGGGTGTGATAGGTGTTTTGGGTGTGATAATTGTGGTGGGTGTGATAGGTGGTGGGTGTGATAGGTGGTGGGTGTGATAGGTGTGGTGTGTGTGATAGGCATGGTGGGTGTGATAGGTGGTGTGTGTGATAGGTGTGGTGGGTGTGATAGGTTTGGTGGGTGTGATAGGTGTGGTGGGTGTGATAGGTGTTGGGTGTGATAGGTGGTGGGTGTGATAGGTGTGGTGGGTGTGATAGGTGTGGTGGGTGTGATAGGTGGTGGGAGTTATAGGTGTGGTGGGTGTGATAGGTGTGGTGGGTGTGATAGGTGTGGTGGGTGTGATAGGTGTGTTGGGTGTCATAGGTGTGGTGGTTGTGATTGGTGTGGTGTGTGTGAAAGGTGGTGTGTGTGATAGGTGTGGTGGGTGTGATAGGTGTGGCGGGTGTGATAGGTCTGGTGGGTATGATAGTTGTGGCGGGTGTGATAGATGTGGTGGGTGTGATAGGTGTGGTGGGTGTGATAGGTGTGGTGGGTTTGATAGGTGTGGTGGTTGTGATAGTTGTGGAGGGTGTGATAGCTGTTGGGTGTGATAGGTGTGGTGGGTGTGATAGGTGGTGGGTGTGATAGGTGTGGTGGATGTGATAGGCATGGTGGGTGTGATAGGTGGTGTGTGTGATAGGTGTGGTGGGTGTGATAGGTTTGGTGGGTGTGATAGGTGTTAGGTGTGATAGGTGTGGTGGGTGTGATAGGTGTGGTGGGTGTGATAGGTGGTGGGTGTTATAGGTGTGGTGGGTGTGATAGGTGTGTTGGGTGTCATAGGTGTGGTGGGTCTGATTGGTGTGGTGTGTGTGATAGGTGGTGTGTGTGATAGGTGTGGTGGGTGTGATAGGTGTGGCGGGTGTGATAGGTGTGATGGGTATGATAGTTGTGGTGGGTGAGATAGATGTGGTGGGTGTGATAGGTGTGGTGGGTGTGATAGATGTGGTGGGTGTGATAGGTGTGGTGGGTGTGATAGGTGTGGTGGGTATGATAGGTGTGGTGGGTGTGATAGGTGTGGCGGGTGTGATAGGTGGTGGGTGTGGTAGGTGGTGAGTGTGATAGGTGTGGTGGCTGTGATAGGTGTGGTGGATGTGATAGGTGGTGGGTATGATAGTTGTGGTGGGTGTGATAGGTTGTGGGTGTGATATGTGTGGTGTGTGTGATAGGTCTGGCGGCCGCGATAGGTGGTGGGTGTCATAGGTGTGGTGGGTGTGATAGGTGTGGTGGTTGTGATAGGTGTGTTGGGTGTAATAGGTGTGGCGGTTGTGACAGGTGTGGAGGGTGTGATAGTTGTGGCGGATGTGATAGGTGTGGCGGGTGTGATAGTTGTGGTGGGTGTTATAGGTCTTGGGTGTGATAGTTGTGTCGGGTATGATAGGTGTGGTGGGTGTGATAGGTGGTGGGTATGATTGGTGTGGCAGGTGCGATAGGTGTGGTGGATGTGATCGTTTGGTGGGTGTGAAAGGTGTGGTGGTTGTGATAGGTGTGGTGGGTCTGATAGATGGTGCGTGTGATAGGTGTGGCGGGTGTGATAGGTGTGGCGGGTGTGATAGGTGTGGTGGGGGTGATAGGTGTGGTGGGTGTGATATTTGGAGGGCGTGATAGGTGTGGTGGGTGTGATTGGTGCGGTGGGTGTGATAGGCGTTGGGTGAGATAAGTGTGGTGGTTGTGATAGGTGTGGTGGGTGTGCTAGCTGGTGGGTGTGATAGGTTTGGCGGGTGTGATAGGTGTGGTGGGTGTGATAGGTAGTGGGAGTGATAGTTGGTGGGTGTGATAAGTGTTGGTTGTGACAGGTGGTGGGTGTGATAGGTGTTGTGTGTGATAGGTGTGGTGGGGGTGATAGTTGGTGGGTGTGATAGGTGTGGCGGGTGTGATAGGTGTTGGTGGGTGTGATAGGTGTGGTGGGTGTGATAGGTGGTGGGTTTGATAGGTGTGGCGGGTGTGATAGGTGTGCTGGGTTTGATAGGTGTGCTGGATGTGATAGGTGTGGTGGCTGTGATAGGTATGATGGGTGTGATAGGTGTGGCGGGTTTGATAGGTGTGGTGGGTCTGATAGGTGTGGTGGGTGTGATACGTGTGGAGGGTGTGTTAGGTGGTGGGTGTGATAGGTGTGTTGGGTGTGACAGGTGTGGTGGTTGTGATAGGTTTGGTGGGTGTGATAGGTGTGGCGGGTGTTATTGGTGGTGGGTGTGATAGATGTGGCGGGTGTGATAGGTGTGGCGGGTGTGATACTTGGTGTGTGTGAAAGGTGTGGCGGGTGTGATAGGTGAGGTGGGTGTGATAGGTGTGGTGGGTGTGATATGTGGTGGGTATGATAGGTGTGGTGGGTGTGATAGGTGTGGTGGGTGTGATAGTTGTTGGGTGTGATAGGTGTGGTGGGTGTGATCGGTGGTGGGTGTGATAGGTGTGGCGGGTGTGATAGGTGTGGCGGGTGTGATAGGTGGTGGGTGTTATAGGTGTGGCGGGTGTGATAGGTGAGGTGGGTGTGTAAGTTGTGGTGGGTGTGATAGCTGGTCGTTATGATAGATTTAGTGGGTGTGATAGGTGAGGTGGGTGTGATAGGTGTGGCGGGTGTGATAGGTGTGGTGGGTGTGATAGGTGTTTTGGGAATGATAATTGTGGTGGGTGTGATAGGTGGTGGGTGTGATAGGTGGTGGGTGTGATAGGTGTGGTGGGTGTGATAGGCGTGGTGGGTGTGATAGGTGGTGTGTGTGATAGGTGTGGTGGGTGTGATAGGTTTGGTGGGTGTGATAGTTGTGGTGGGTGTGATAGGTGTTGGGTGTGATAGGTGGTGGGTATGATAGGTGTGGTGGGTGTGATAGGTGTGGTGGGTGTGATAGGTGGTGGGAGTTATAGGTGTGGTGGGTGTGATAGGTGTGGTGGGTGTGATAGGTGTGGTGGGTGTGATAGGTGTGTTGGGTGTCATAGGTGTGGTGGGTGTGATTGGTGTGGTGTGTGTGATAGGTGGTGTGTGTGATAGGTGTGGCGGGTGTGATAGGTGTGGCGGGTGTGATAGGTGTGGTGGGTATGATAGTTGTGGCGCGTGTGGTGTGATAGATGTGGTGGTTTTGATAGGTGTGGTGGGTGTGATAGGTGTGGTGGGTGTGATAGGTGTTGTGGGTATGATAGGTTTGGTGGGTGTGATAGGTGTGGCGGGTGTGATAGGTGGTGGGTGTGATAGGTGGTGAGTGTGATAGGTGTGGTGGCTGTGATAGTTGTGGTGGGTGTGATAGGTGGTGGGTATGATAATTGTGGTGGGTGTGATAGGTTGTGGTTGTGATAGGTGTGGTGTGTGTGATAGGTCTGGCGGCTGCGATAGGTGGTGGGTGTCATAGGTGTGGTGGGTGTGATAGGTGTGGTGGTTGTGATAGGTGTGTTGGGTGTAATAGGTGTGGCGGTTGTGACAGGTGTGGAGGGTGTGATAGTTGTGGCGGATGTGATAGGTGTGGCGGGTGTGATAGTTGTGGTGGGTGTTATAGGTCTTGGGTGTGATAGTTGTGTCGGGTGTGATAGGTGTGGTGGGTGTGATAGGTGGTGGGTATGATTGGTGTGGTGTGTGTGATAGGTGGTTTGTGTGATAGGTTTGGTGGGTGTGATAGGTGTGGCGGGTGTGATAGGTGTGGTGGTTATGATAGTTGTGGCGGGTGTGATAGATGTGGTGGGTGTGATAGGTGTGGTGGGTGTGATAGGTGTGGCGGGTGTGATAGATGTGGTGGGTATGATAGGTGTAGTGGGTGTGATAGGTGTGGCGGGTGTGATAGGTGGTGGGTGTGTTAGGTGGTGAGTGTGATGGGTGTGGTGGCTGTGATAGTTGTGGTGGGTGTGATAGGTGGTGGGTATGATAGTTGTGGTGGGTGTGATAGGTGGTGGGTGTGATAGGTGTGGTGTGTGTGATAGGTCTGGAGGCTGCGATAGGTGGTGGGTGTCATAGGTGTGGTGGGTGTGATAGGTGTGGTGGTTGTGATAGGTGTGTTGGGTGTAATAGGTGTGGCGGTTGTGACAGGTGTGGAGGGTGTGATTTTTGTGGCGGGTGTGATAGGTGTGGCGGGTGTGATAGTTGTGGTGGGTGTTATAGGTCTTGGGTATGATAGTTGTGTCGGGTGTGATAGGTGTGGTGGGTGTGATAGGTGTGGTGGGTGTGATAGATGGTGCGTGTGATAGGTGTGGCGGGTGTGATAGGTGTGGCGGTTGTGATAGGTGTGGTGGGTGTGATAGTTGTGGTGGGTGTGATAGGTGTGGTGGGTGTGATAGGTGTGGTGGGTGTGATCGGTGTGGTGGGTGTGATAGGTGGTGGGTGTGATAGGTGTGGTGGGTGTGATAGGTGTGGTGGGTGTGATAGGTGTGGTGGGTGTGATAGGTTTTTTGTGTGATAGGTGTGGTGGGTGTGATAGGTGTGGCGGATGTGATAGCTGGTGTGTGTGTTAGGTATGGTGGGTGTGATAGGTGCGGTGGGTGTGATAGGTGTGGTGGGTGTGATAGTTGTGGCGTGTGTGATAGGTGTCGTGGGTGTGATAGGTGTGCTGGGTGTGATATGTGGTGGGCGTGATAGGTTTTGTGTGTGATAGTTGTGGTGGGTGTGATAGGTGGTGGTTGTAATAGGTGTGGTGGTTGTAATAGGTGGTGCGTGTGATAGGTGTGGTGGGTGTGACAGGTTTGGTGGGTGTGATAGGTTGTGTGTCTGATAGGTGTGGCGGGTGTGATAGGTGTGGTGGGTGTGATAGGTGTGGCGGGAGTGATAGGTGTGGTGGGTGTGATAGGTGTGGCGTGTGTTATAGGTGTGGTGGGTGTGATAGGTGGTGGGTGTGATAAGTGTGGTGGGTGTGATAGGTGTCGTGGGTCTGATAGGTGGTGGGTGTGATAGATGTGGTGGGTGTGAAACGTGTGGTGGGTGTGATAGGTGGTGCGTGTGATAGGTGTGGTGGGTGTGATAGGTGGTGGGTGTGATAGGTGTGGTGGGTGTGATAGGTCTGGCGGGTGCGATAGGTGGTGGGTGTCATAGGTGTGGTGGGTGTGATAGGTGTGGCGGTTGTGATAGGTGTGTTGGGTGTAATAGGTGTGGCGGGTGTGACAGGTGTGGAGGGTGTGATAGTTGTGGCGGGTGTGATAGGTGTGGCGGGTGTGATAGTTGTGGTGGGTGTTATATGTCGTGGGTGTAATAGGTGTGGCGGGTGTGATAGGTGTGGTGGGTGTGATAGGTGGTGGGTGTGATTGGTGTGGCAGGTGCGATGGGTGTGGTGGGTGTGATCGGTTTGGTAGGTGTGATAGTGCGTGTGATAGGTGTTGCGGGTGTGATAGGTGTGGTGGGTGTGATAGGTGTGGTGGGTGTGATAGTTGTGGTGGGTGTGATAGGTGTGGTGGGTGCGATCGGTGTGGTGGGTGTGATAGGTGGTGTGTGTGATAGGTGTGGTGTGTGTGATAGGTGTGGTGGGTGTGATAGGTGTGGTGGGTGTGATAGGTGTGGCAGATGTGATAGCTGGTGTGTGTGTTAGGTGTGGTGGGTGTGATAGGTGTGGTGGGTGTGATAGGTGTGGCGGGTGTGATAGGTGTGGCGGGTGTGATAGGAGTGGTGGGTGTGATATGTGGTGGGCATGATAGCTGTTGGGTGCGATAGTTGTGGTGGGTGGGATAGGTGGTGCTTGTAATAGGTGTGGTGGTTGTGATAGGTGGTGTGTGTGATAGGTGTGGTGGGTGTGATAGGTTTGGTGGGTGTGATAGGTGGTGGGTGTGATAGGTGTCGTGGGTCTGATAGGTGTCGTGGGTCTGATAGGTGGTGGGTGTGATAGGTGTGGTGGGTGTGATAGGTGTGGTGGGTGTGATAGGTGTGGTGGGTGTGATAGGTGTGGTGGGTGTGATAGGTGGTGGGTGTGATTGGTGTGGCGGGTGTGATAGGTGTAGCAGGTGTGATAGGTGTGGTGGGTGTGATAGGTGTGGTGGGTGTGATATTTGGTGGGCGTGATAGGTGTGGTGGGTGTGATTGATGTGGTGGGTGTGATAGGTGGTGGGTGTGATAAGTGTGGTGGTTGTGATAGGTGTGGTGGCTGTGATAGGTGTGGTGGGTTTGATAGGTGTGGTGGTTGTGATAGGTGTGGAGGTTGTGATAGCTTTTTGGTGTGATAGGTGTGGTGGGTGTGATAGGTGGTGGGTGTGATAGGTGTGGCGGGTGTGATAGGTGTGGCGGGTGTGATAGGTGGTGGGTGTTATAGGTGTGGCGGGTGTGATAGGTGAGGTGGGTGTGTTAGTTGTGGTGGATGTGATAGCTGGTCGTTATGATAGATTTGGTGGGTGTGATAGGTGTGGTGGGTGTGATAGGTGGTGGGTGTGATAGGTGGTGGGTGTGATAGGTGTGGTGGGTGTGATAGGCGTGGTGGGTGTGATAGGTGGTGAGTGTGATAGGTGTGGTGGCTGTGATAGTTGTGGTGGGTGTGATAGGTGGTGGGTATGATAGTTGTGGTGGCTGTGATAGGTGGTGGGTGTGATAGGTGTGGTGTGTGTGATAGGTCTGCAGGCTGCGATAGGTGGTGGGTGTCATAGGTGTGGTGGGTGTGATAGGTGTGGTGGTTGTGATAGGTGTGTTGGGTGTAATAGGTGTGGCGGTCGTGACAGGTGTGGAGGGTGTGATAGTTGTGGCGGATGTGATAGGTGTGGCGGGTGTGATAGTTGTGGTGGGTGTTATAGGAATTGGGTATGATAGTTGTGTCGGGTGTGATAGGTGTGGTGGGTGTGATAGGTGTGGTGGGTGTGATAGATGGTGCGTGTGATAGGTGTGGCGGGTGTGATAGGTGTGGCGGGTGTGATAGGTGTGGTGGGTGTGATAGGTGTGGTGGGTGTGATAGGTGTGGTGGGTGTGATAGGTGTGGTGCGTGTGATAGGTGTGGTGGGTGTGATAGGTGGTTTGTGTGATAGGTGTGGTGGGTGTGATAGGTGTGGCGGATGTGATAGGTGATGGGTGTGATAGGTGCGGTGGGTGTGATAGGTGTGGTGGGTGTGATAGGTGTGGCGGGTGTGATAGGTGTCGTGGGTGTGATAGGTGTTTTGGGTGTGATATGTGGTGGGCGTGATAGGTTTTGTGTGTGATAGTTGTGGTGGGTGTGATAGGTGTGGCGGGTTTGATAGGTGTGGTGGGTCTGATAGGTGTGGTGGGTGTGATACGTGTGGAGGGTGTGTTAGGTGGTGGGTGTGATAGGTGTGTTGGGTGTGA
This sequence comes from Carcharodon carcharias, assembly GCF_017639515.1. Taxonomy (NCBI): domain Eukaryota; kingdom Metazoa; phylum Chordata; class Chondrichthyes; order Lamniformes; family Lamnidae; genus Carcharodon; species Carcharodon carcharias. The sequence goes on from NC_054468.1 coordinate 234,903,234, forward strand.
CAGGTGTGGTGGTTGTGATAGGTTTGGTGGGTGTGATAGGTGTGGCGGGTGTTATTGGTGGTGGGTGTGATAGATGTGGCGGGTGTGATAGGTGTGGCGGGTGTGATACGTGGTGTGTGTGAAAGGTGTGGCGGGTGTGATAGGTGAGGTGGGTGTGATAGGTGTGGTGGGTGTGATATGTGGTGGGTATGATAGGTGTGGTGGGTGTGATAGGTGTGGTGGGTGTGATAGTTGTTGGGTGTGATAGGTGTGGTGGGTGTGATCGGTGGTGGGTGTGATAGGTGTGGCGGGTGTGATAGGTGTGGCGGGTGTGATAGGTGGTGGGTGTTATAGGTGTGGCGGGTGTGATAGGTGAGGTGGGTGTGTAAGTTGTGGTGGGTGTGATAGCTGGTCGTTATGATAGATTTAGTGGGTGTGATAGGTGAGGTGGGTGTGATAGGTGTGGCGGGTGTGATAGGTGTGGTGGGTGTGATAGGTGTTTTGGGAATGATAATTGTGGTGGGTGTGATAGGTGGTGGGTGTGATAGGTGGTGGGTGTGATAGGTGTGGTGGGTGTGATAGGCGTGGTGGGTGTGATAGGTGGTGTGTGTGATAGGTGTGGTGGGTGTGATAGGTTTGGTGGGTGTGATAGTTGTGGTGGGTGTGATAGGTGTTGGGTGTGATAGGTGGTGGGTATGATAGGTGTGGTGGGTGTGATAGGTGTGGTGGGTGTGATAGGTGGTGGGAGTTATAGGTGTGGTGGGTGTGATAGGTGTGGTGGGTGTGATAGGTGTGGTGGGTGTGATAGGTGTGTTGGGTGTCATAGGTGTGGTGGGTGTGATTGGTGTGGTGTGTGTGATAGGTGGTGTGTGTGATAGGTGTGGCGGGTGTGATAGGTGTGGTGGGTGTGATAGGTGTGTTGGGTGTCATAGGTGTGGTGGGTGTGATTGGTGTGGTGTGTGTGATAGGTGGTGTGTGTGATAGGTGTGGCGGGTGTGATAGGTGTGGCGGGTGTGATAGGTGTGGTGGGTATGATAGTTGTGGCGGGTGTGATAGATGTGGTGGTTGTGATAGGTGTGGTGGGTGTGATAGGTGTGGTGGGTGTGATAGGTGTTGTGGGTATGATAGGTTTGGTGGGTGTGATAGGTGTGGCGGGTGTGATAGGTGGTGGGTGTGATAGGTGGTGAGTGTGATAGGTGTGGTGGCTGTGATAGTTGTGGTGGGTGTGATAGGTGGTGGGTATGATAATTGTGGTGGGTGTGATAGGTTGTGGTTGTGATAGGTGTGGTGTGTGTGATAGGTCTGGCGGCTGCGATAGGTGGTGGGTGTCATAGGTGTGGTGGGTGTGATAGGTGTGGTGGTTGTGATAGGTGTGTTGGGTGTAATAGGTGTGGCGGTTGTGACAGGTGTGGAGGGTGTGATAGTTGTGGCGGATGTGATAGGTGTGGCGGGTGTGATAGTTGTGGTGGGTGTTATAGGTCTTGGGTGTGATAGTTGTGTCGGGTGTGATAGGTGTGGTGGGTGTGATAGGTGGTGGGTATGATTGGTGTGGTGTGTGTGATAGGTGGTTTGTGTGATAGGTTTGGTGGGTGTGATAGGTGCGGCGGGTGTGATAGGTGTGGTGGTTATGATAGTTGTGGCGGGTGTGATAGATGTGGTGGGTGTGATAGGTGTGGTGGGTGTGATAGGTGTGGCGGGTGTGATAGATGTGGTGGGTATGATAGGTGTAGTGGGTGTGATAGGTGTGGCGGGTGTGATAGGTGGTGGGTGTGTTAGGTGGTGAGTGTGATGGGTGTGGTGGCTGTGATAGTTGTGGTGGGTGTGATAGGTGGTGGGTATGATAGTTGTGGTGGGTGTGATAGGTGGTGGGTGTGATAGGTGTGGTGTGTGTGATAGGTCTGGAGGCTGCGATAGGTGGTGGGTGTCATAGGTGTGGTGGGTGTGATAGGTGTGGTGGTTGTGATAGGTGTGTTGGGTGTAATAGGTGTGGCGGTTGTGACAGGTGTGGAGGGTGTGATAGTTGTGGCGGGTGTGATAGGTGTGGCGGGTGTGATAGTTGTGGTGGGTGTTATAGGTCTTGGGTATGATAGTTGTGTCGGGTGTGATAGGTGTGGTGGGTGTGATAGGTGTGGTGGGTGTGATAGATGGTGCGTGTGATAGGTGTGGCGGGTGTGATAGGTGTGGCGGTTGTGATAGGTGTGGTGGGTGTGATAGTTGTGGTGGGTGTGATAGGTGTGGTGGGTGTGATCGGTGTGGTGGGTGTGATAGGTGGTGGGTGTGATAGGTGTGGTGGGTGTGATAGGTGTGGTGGGTGTGATAGGTGTGGTGGGTGTGATAGGTTTTTTGTGTGATAGGTGTGGTGGGTGTGATAGGTGTGGCGGATGTGATAGCTGGTGTGTGTGTTAGGTATGGTGGGTGTGATAGGTGCGGTGGGTGTGATAGGTGTGGTGGGTGTGATAGTTGTGGCGTGTGTGATAGGTGTCGTGGGTGTGATAGGTGTGCTGGGTGTGATATGTGGTGGGCGTGATAGGTTTTGTGTGTGATAGTTGTGGTGGGTGTGATAGGTGGTGGTTGTAATAGGTGTGGTGGTTGTAATAGGTGGTGCGTGTGATAGGTGTGGTGGGTGTGACAGGTTTGGTGGGTGTGATAGGTTGTGTGTCTGATAGGTGTGGCGGGTGTGATAGGTGTGGTGGGTGTGATAGGTGTGGCGGGAGTGATAGGTGTGGTGGGTGTGATAGGTGTGGCGTGTGTTATAGGTGTGGTGGGTGTGATAGGTGGTGGGTGTGATAAGTGTGGTGGGTGTGATAGGTGTCGTGGGTCTGATAGGTGGTGGGTGTGATAGATGTGGTGGGTGTGAAACGTGTGGTGGGTGTGATAGGTGGTGCGTGTGATAGGTGTGGTGGGTGTGATAGGTGGTGGGTGTGATAGGTGTGGTGGGTGTGATAGGTCTGGCGGGTGCGATAGGTGGTGGGTGTCATAGGTGTGGTGGGTGTGATAGGTGTGGCGGTTGTGATAGGTGTGTTGGGTGTAATAGGTGTGGCGGGTGTGACAGGTGTGGAGGGTGTGATAGTTGTGGCGGGTGTGATAGGTGTGGCGGGTGTGATAGTTGTGGTGGGTGTTATATGTCGTGGGTGTAATAGGTGTGGCGGGTGTGATAGGTGTGGTGGGTGTGATAGGTGGTGGGTGTGATTGGTGTGGCAGGTGCGATGGGTGTGGTGGGTGTGATCGGTTTGGTAGGTGTGATAGTGCGTGTGATAGGTGTTGCGGGTGTGATAGGTGTGGTGGGTGTGATAGGTGTGGTGGGTGTGATAGTTGTGGTGGGTGTGATAGGTGTGGTGGGTGCGATCGGTGTGGTGGGTGTGATAGGTGGTGTGTGTGATAGGTGTGGTGTGTGTGATAGGTGTGGTGGGTGTGATAGGTGTGGTGGGTGTGATAGGTGTGGCAGATGTGATAGCTGGTGTGTGTGTTAGGTGTGGTGGGTGTGATAGGTGTGGTGGGTGTGATAGGTGTGGCGGGTGTGATAGGTGTGGCGGGTGTGATAGGTGTGGCGGGTGTGATAGGAGTGGTGGGTGTGATATGTGGTGGGCATGATAGCTGTTGGGTGCGATAGTTGTGGTGGGTGGGATAGGTGGTGCTTGTAATAGGTGTGGTGGTTGTGATAGGTGGTGTGTGTGATAGGTGTGGTGGGTGTGATAGGTTTGGTGGGTGTGATAGGTGGTGGGTGTGATAGGTGTCGTGGGTCTGATAGGTGTCGTGGGTCTGATAGGTGGTGGGTGTGATAGGTGTGGTGGGTGTGATAGGTGTGGTGGGTGTGATAGGTGGTGCGCATGATAGGTGTGGTGGGTGTGATAGGTGGTGGGTGTGATTGGTGTGGCGGGTGTGATAGGTGTAGCAGGTGTGATAGGTGTGGTGGGTGTGATAGGTGTGGTGGGTGTGATATTTGGTGGGCGTGATAGGTGTGGTGGGTGTGATTGATGTGGTGGGTGTGATAGGTGGTGGGTGTGATAAGTGTGGTGGTTGTGATAGGTGTGGTGGCTGTGATAGGTGTGGTGGGTTTGATAGGTGTGGTGGTTGTGATAGGTGTGGAGGTTGTGATAGCTTTTTGGTGTGATAGGTGTGGTGGGTGTGATAGGTGGTGGGTGTGATAGGTGTGGCGGGTGTGATAGGTGTGGCGGGTGTGATAGGTGGTGGGTGTTATAGGTGTGGCGGGTGTGATAGGTGAGGTGGGTGTGTTAGTTGTGGTGGATGTGATAGCTGGTCGTTATGATAGATTTGGTGGGTGTGATAGGTGTGGTGGGTGTGATAGGTGGTGGGTGTGATAGGTGGTGGGTGTGATAGGTGTGGTGGGTGTGATAGGCGTGGTGGGTGTGATAGGTGGTGAGTGTGATAGGTGTGGTGGCTGTGATAGTTGTGGTGGGTGTGATAGGTGGTGGGTATGATAGTTGTGGTGGCTGTGATAGGTGGTGGGTGTGATAGGTGTGGTGTGTGTGATAGGTCTGCAGGCTGCGATAGGTGGTGGGTGTCATAGGTGTGGTGGGTGTGATAGGTGTGGTGGTTGTGATAGGTGTGTTGGGTGTAATAGGTGTGGCGGTCGTGACAGGTGTGGAGGGTGTGATAGTTGTGGCGGATGTGATAGGTGTGGCGGGTGTGATAGTTGTGGTGGGTGTTATAGGAATTGGGTATGATAGTTGTGTCGGGTGTGATAGGTGTGGTGGGTGTGATAGGTGTGGTGGGTGTGATAGATGGTGCGTGTGATAGGTGTGGCGGGTGTGATAGGTGTGGCGGGTGTGATAGGTGTGGTGGGTGTGATAGGTGTGGTGGGTGTGATAGGTGTGGTGGGTGTGATAGGTGTGGTGCGTGTGATAGGTGTGGTGGGTGTGATAGGTGGTTTGTGTGATAGGTGTGGTGGGTGTGATAGGTGTGGCGGATGTGATAGGTGATGGGTGTGATAGGTGCGGTGGGTGTGATAGGTGTGGTGGGTGTGATAGGTGTGGCGGGTGTGATAGGTGTCGTGGGTGTGATAGGTGTTTTGGGTGTGATATGTGGTGGGCGTGATAGGTTTTGTGTGTGATAGTTGTGGTGGGTGTGATAGGTGGTGGTTTTAATAGGTGTGGTGGTTGTGATAGGTGGTGCGTGTGATAGGTGTGGTGGGTGTGACAGGTTTGGTGGGTGTGATAGGTTGTGTGTCTGATAGGTGTGGTGGGTGTGATAGGTGTGGCGGGAGTGATAGGTGTGGTGGGTGTGATAGGTGTGGCGTGTGTGATAGGTGTGGTGGGTGTGATAGGTGGTGGGTGTGATAAGTGTGGTGGGTGTGATAGATGTGGTGGGTGTGAAACGTGTGGTGGGTGTGATAGGTGGTGCGTGTGATAGGTGTGGTGGGTGTGATAGGTGGTGGGTGTGATAGGTGTGGTGGGTGTGATAGGTGTGGCGGGTGCGATAGGTGGTGGGTGTCATAGGTGTGGTGGGTGTGATAGGTGTGGTGGTTGTGATAGGTGTGTTGGGTGTAATAGGTGTGGCGGGTGTGACAGGTGTGGAGGGTGTGATAGTTGTGGCGGGTGTGATAGGTGTGGCGGGTGTGATAGTTGTGGTGGGTGTTATATGTCGTTGGTGTAATAGGTGTGGCGGGTGTGATAGGTGTGGTGGGTGTGATAGGTGGTGGGTGTGATTGGTGTGGCAGGTGCGATGGGTGTGGTGGGTGTGATCGGTTTGGTGGGTGTGATAGTGCGTGTGATAAGTGTGGCGGGTGTGATAGGTGTGGTGGGTGTGATAGTTGGGGTGGGTGTGATAGGTGTGGTTGGTGCAATCGGTGTGGTGGGTGTGATAGGTGTGGTGTTTGTGATAGGTGTGGTGTGTGTGATAGGTGTGGTGTGTGTGATAGGTGTGGTGTGTGTGATAGGTGTGGTGGGTGTGATAGGTGTGGTGTGTGTGATAGGTGCGGTGGGTGTGATAGGTGTGGCAGGTGTGATAGCTGGTGTGTGTGATAGGTGTGGCAGATGTGATAGGCTGGTGTGTGTGTTAGGTGTGGTGGGATGTGATAGGTGTGGTGGGTGTGATAGGTGTGGTGGGTGTGATAGGTGTGGTGGGTGTGATAGGTGTGGTGGGTGTGATAGGTGTGGCGGGTGTGATAGGTGTGGTGGGTGTGATAGGTGGTGTGGCGTGTGTGATAGGTGTGGTGGGTGTGATAGGTGTCGTGGGTCTGATAGGTGGTGGGTTTGATAGATGTGGTGGGTGTGAAACGTGTGGTGGGTGTGATAGGTGGTGCGTGTGATAGGTGTGGTGGGTGTGATAGGTGGTGGGTGTGATAGGTGTGGTGGGTGTGATAGGTCTGGCGGGTGCGATAGGTGGTGGGTGTCATAGGTGTGGTGGGTGTGATAGGTGTGGCGGTTGTGATAGGTGTGTTGGGTGTAATAGGTGTGGCGGGTGTGACAGGTGTGGAGGGTGTGATAGTTGTGGCGGGTGTGATAGGTGTGGTGGGTGTGATAGGTGGTGGGTGTGATTGGTATGGCAGGTGCGATGGGTGTGGTGGGTGTGATCGGTTTGGTGGGTGTGATAGTGCTTGTGATAGGTGTGGCGGGTGTGATAGGTGTGGTGGGTGTGATAGGTGTGGTGGGTGTGATAGTTGTGGTGGGTGTGATAGGTGTGTTTGGTGCGATCGGTGTGGTGGGTGTGATAGGTGGTGTGTGTGATAGGTGTGGTGTGTGTGATAGGTGTGGTGGGTGTGATAGGTGTGGTGGGTGTGATAGGTGTGGTGGGTGTGATAGGTGTGGTGGGTGTGATAGGTGTGGTGTGTGTGATAGGTGTGGCAGATGTGATAGCTGGTGTGTGTGTTAGGTGTGGTGGGTGTGATAGGTGTGGTGGGTGTGATAGGTGTGGTTGGTGTGATAGGTGTGGTGGGTGTGATATGTGGTGGGCGTGATAGCTGTTGGGTGCGATAGTTGTGGTGGGTGTGATAGGTGGTGGTTGTAATAGGTGTGGTGGTTGTGATAGGTGGTGTGTGTGATAGGTGTGGTGGGTGTGATAGGTTTGGTGGGTGTGATAGGTGGTGGGTGTGATAGGTGTCGTGGGTCTGAGAGGTGTCGTGGGTCTGATAGTTGGTGGGTGTGATAGGTGTGGTGGGTGTTATAGGTGTGGTGGGTGTGATAGGTGGTGCGTGTGATAGGTGTGGTGGGTGTGATAGGTGGTGGGTGTGATTGGTGTGGCGGGTGTGATAGGTGTAGCAGGTGTGATAGGTGTGGTGGGTGTGATAGGTGTGGTGGGTTTGATATTTGGTTGGCCTGATAGGTGTGGTGGGTGTGATTGATGTGGTGGTTGTGATAGGTGTGGTGGGTTTGATAGGTGTGGTGGGTTTGATAGGTGTGGTGGTTGTGATAGGTGTGGAGGTTGTGATAGCTTTTTGGTGTGATAGGTGTGGTGGGTGTGATAGGTGGTGGGTTTGATAGGTGTGGCGGGTGTGATAGGTGTGGCGGGTGTGATAGGTGGTGGGTGTTATAGGTGTGGCGGGTGTGATAGGTGAGGTGGGTGTGTTAGTAGTGGTGGGTGTGATAGCTGGTCGTTATGATAGATTTGGTGGGTGTGATAGGTGTGGTGGGTGTGATAGGTGGTGGGTGTGATAGGTGGTGGGTGTGATAGGTGTGGTGGGTGTGATAGGCGTGGTGTGTGTGATAGGTGGTGAGTGTGATAGGTGTGGCGGGTGTGATAGGTGTGGCGGGTGTGATAGGTGTGGCGGGTGTGATAGGTGTGGTGGGTGTGATAGGTGTGGTGGGTGTGATAGGTGGTTTGTGTGATAGGTGTGGTGGGTGTGATAGGTGTGGCGGATGTGATAGGTGATGGGTGTGATAGGTGCGGTGGGTGTGATAGGTGTGGTGGGTGTGATAGGTGTGGCGGGTGTGATAGGTGTCGTGGGTGTGATAGGTGTTTTGGGTGTGATATGTGGTGGGCGTGATAGGTTTTGTGTGTGATAGTTGTGGTGGGTGTGATAGGTGGTGGTTTTAATAGGTGTGGTGGTTGTGATAGGTGGTGCGTGTGATAGGTGTGGTGGGTGTGACAGGTTTGGTGGGTGTGATAGGTTGTGTGTCTGATAGGTGTGGTGGGTGTGATAGGTGTGGCGGGAGTGATAGGTGTGGTGGGTGTGATAGGTGTGGCGTGTGTGATAGGTGTGGTGGGTGTGATAGGTGGTGGGTGTGATAAGTGTGGTGGGTGTGATAGATGTGGTGGGTGTGAAACGTGTGGTGGGTGTGATAGGTGGTGCGTGTGATAGGTGTGGTGGGTGTGATAGGTGGTGGGTGTGATAGGTGTGGTGGGTGTGATAGGTGTGGCGGGTGCGATAGGTGGTGGGTGTCATAGGTGTGGTGGGTGTGATAGGTGTGGTGGTTGTGATAGGTGTGTTGGGTGTAATAGGTGTGGCGGGTGTGACAGGTGTGGAGGGTGTGATAGTTGTGGCGGGTGTGATAGGTGTGGCGGGTGTGATAGTTGTGGTGGGTGTTATATGTCGTTGGTGTAATAGGTGTGGCGGGTGTGATAGGTGTGGTGGGTGTGATAGGTGGTGGGTGTGATTGGTGTGGCAGGTGCGATGGGTGTGGTGGGTGTGATCGGTTTGGTGGGTGTGATAGTGCGTGTGATAAGTGTGGCGGGTGTGATAGGTGTGGTGGGTGTGATAGTTGTGGTGGGTGTGATAGGTGTGGTTGGTGCAATCGGTGTGGTGGGTGTGATAGGTGTGGTGTGTGTGATAGGTGTGGTGTGTGTGATAGGTGTGGTGTGTGTGATAGGTGTGGTGTGTGTGATAGGTGCGGTGGGTGTGATAGGTGTGGTGGGTGTGATAGGTGTGGTGGTTGTGATAGGTGTGGCAGATGTGATAGCTGGTGTGTGTGTTAGGTGTGGTGGATGTGATAGGTGTGGTGTGTGTGATAGGTGTGGTGGGTGTGATAGGTGTGGTGGGTGTGATAGGTGTGGTGGGTGTGATAGGTGTGGCGGGTGTGATAGGTGTGGTGGGTGTGATAGGTGTGGCGGGTGTGATAGGTGTGGCGGGTGTGATAGGTGTGGCGGGAGTGATAGGTGTGGTGGGTGTGATAGGTGTGGCGTGTGTGATAGGTGTGGTGGGTGTGATAGGTGTCGTGGGTCTGATAGGTGGTGGGTGTCATAGATGTGGTGGGTGTGAAACGTGTGGTGGGTGTGATAGGTGGTGCGTGTGATAGGTGTGGTGGGTGTGATAGGTGGTGGGTGTGATAGGTGTGGTGGATGTGATAGGTGTGGCGGGTGCGATAGGTGGTGGGTGTCATAGGTGTGGTGTGTGTGATAAGTGTGGCGGTTGTGATAGGTGTGTTGGGTGTAATAGGTGTGGCGGGTGTGACAGGTGTGGAGGGTGTGATAGTTGTGGCGGGTGTGATAGGTGTGGCGGGTGTGATAGTTGTGGTGGGTGTTATATGTCGTGGGTGTAATAGGTGTGGCGGGTGTGATAGGTGTGGTGGGTGTGATAGGTGGTGGGTGTGATTGGTGTGGCAGGTGCGATGGGTGTGGTGGGTGTGATCGGTTTGGTAGGTGTGAAAGTGCGTGTGATAGGTGTGGCGGGTGTGATAGGTGTGGTGGGTGTGATAGGTGTGGTGGGTGTGATAGGGGTGGTGGGTGTGATAGGTGTGGTGGGTGCGATCGGTGTGGTGGGTGTGATAGGTGGTGTGTGTGATAGGTGTGGTGTGTGTGATAGGTGTGGTGGGTGTGATAGGTGTGGTGGGTGTGATAGGTGTGGTGGGTGTGAAAGGTGTGGCAGATGTGATAGCTGGTGTGTGTGTTAGGTGTGGTGGGTGTGATAGGTGTGGTGGGTGTGATAGGTGTGGTGGGTGTGATAGGTGTGGTGGGTGTGATAGGTGTGGTGGGTGTGATATGTGGTGGGCGTGATAGCTGTTGTGTGCGATAGTTGTGGTGGGTGTGATAGGTGGTGTTTGTAATAGGTGTGGTGGTTGTGATAGGTGGTGTGTGTGATAGGTGTGGTGGGTGTGATAGGTTTGGTGGGTGTGATAGGTGGTGGGTGTGATAGGTGTCGTGGGTCTGAGAGGTGTCGTGGGTCTGATAGGTGTGGTGGGTGTGATAGGTGTGGTGGGTGTTATAGGTGTGGTGGGTGTGATAGGTGGTGCGTGTGATAGGTGTGGTGGGTGTGATAGGTGGTGGGTGTGATTGGTGTGGCGGGTGTGATAGGTGTAGCAGGTGTGATAGGTGTGGTGGGTGTGATAGGTGTGGTGGGTTTGATATTTGGTGGGCGTGATAGGTGTGGTGGGTGTGATTGATGTGGTGGTTGTGATAGGTGGTGGGTGTGATAAGTGTGGTGGTTGTGATAGGTGTGGTGGGTTTGATAGGTGTGGTGGGTTTGATAGGTGTGGTGGTTGTGATAGGTGTGGAGGTTGTGATAGCTTTTTGGTGTGATAGGTGTGGTGGGTGTGATAGGTGGTGGGTTTGATAGGTGTGGCGGGTGTGATAGGTGTGGCGGGTGTGATAGGTGGTGGGTGTTATAGGTGTGGCGGGTGTGATAGGTGAGGTGGGTGTGTTAGTAGTGGTGGGTGTGATAGCTGGTCGTTATGATAGATTTGGTGGGTGTGATAGGTGTGGTGGGTGTGATAGGTGGTGGGTGTGATAGGTGGTGGGTGTGATAGGTGTGGTGGGTGTGATAGGTGGTGAGTGTGATAGGTGTGGTGGCTGTGATAGTTGTGGTGGGTGTGATAGGTGGTGGGTATGATAGTTGTGGTGGGTGTGATAGGTGGTGGGTGTGATAGGTTTGGTGTGTGTGATAGGTCTGCAGGCTGCGATAGGTGGTGGGTGTCATAGGTGTGGTGGGTGTGATAGGTGTGGTGGTTGTGATAGGTGTGTTGGGTGTAATAGGTGTGGCGGTTGTGACAGGTGTGGAGGGTGTGATAGTTGTGGCGGATGTGATAGGTGTGGCGGGTGTGATAGTTGTGGTGGGTGTTATAGGTCTTGGGTATGATAGTTGTGTCGGGTGTGATAGGTGTGGTGGGTGTGATAGGTGTGGTGGGTGTGATAGATGGTGCGTGTGATAGGTGTGGCGGGTGTGATAGGTGTGGTGGGTGTGATAGGTGTGGTGGGTGTGATAGGTGGTTTGTGTGATAGGTGTGGTGGGTGTGATAGGTGTGGCGGATGTGATAGCTGGTGTGTGTGTTAGGTGTGGTGGGTGTGATAGGTGCGGTGGGTGTGATAGGTGTGGTGGGTGTGATAGGTGTGGCGGGTGTGATAGGTGTCGTGGGTGTGATCGGTGTTTTGGGTGTGATATGTGGTGGGCGTGATAGGTTTTGTGTGTGATAGTTGTGGTGGGTGTGATAGGTGGTGGTTTTAATAGGTGTGGTGGTTGTGATAGGTGGTGCGTGTGATAGGTGTGGTGGGTGTGACAGGTTTGGTGGGTGTGATAGGTTGTGTGTCTGATAGGTGTGGCGGGTGTGATAGGTGTGGTGGGTGTGATAGGTGTGGAGGATGTGATAGCTGGTGTGTGTGTTAGGTGTGGTGGGTGTGATAGGTGCGGTGGGTGTGATAGGTGTGGTGGGTGTGATAGGTGTGGCGGGTGTGATAGGTGTCGTGGGTGTGATAGGTGTTTTGGGTGTGATATGTGGTGGGCGTGATAGGTTTTGTGTGTGATAGTTGTGGTGGGTGTGATAGGTGGTGGTTTTAATAGGTGTGGTGGTTGTGATAGGTGGTGCGTGTGATAGGTGTGGTGGGTGTGACAGGTTTGGTGGGTGTGATAGGTTGTGTGTCTGATAGGTGTGGCGGGTGTGATAGGTGTGGTGGGTGTGATAGGTGTGGCGGGAGTGATAGGTGTGGTGGGTGTGATAGGTGTGGAATGTGTGATAGGTGTGGTGGGTGTGATAGGTGGTGGGTGTGATAAGTGTGGTGGGTGTGATAGGTGTCGTGGGTCTGATAAGTGGTGGGTTTGATAGATGTGGTGGGTGTGAAACGTGTGGTGGGTGTGATAGGTGGTGCGTGTGATAGGTGTGGTGGGTGTGATAGGTGGTGGGTGTGATAGGTGTGGTGGGTGTGATAGGTCTGGCGGGTGCGATAGGTGGTGGGTGTCATAGGTGTGGTGGGTGTGATAGGTGTGGCGGTTGTGATAGGTGTGTTGGGTGTAATAGGTGTGGCGGGTGTGACAGGTGTGGAGGGTGTGATAGTTGTGGCGGGTGTGATAGGTGTGGCGGGTGTGATAGTTGTGGTGGGTGTTATATGTCGTGGGTGTAATAGGTGTGGCGGGTGTGATAGGTGTGGTGGGTGTGATAGGTGGTGGGTGTGATTGGTGTGGCAGGTGCGATGGGTGTGGTGGGTGTGATCGGTTTGGTGGGTGTGATAGTGCTTGTGATAGGTGTGGCGGGTGTGATAGGTGTGGTGGGTGTGATAGGTGTGGTGGGTGTGATAGTTGTGGTGGGTGTGATAGGTGTGTTTGGTGCGATCGGTGTGGTGGGTGTGATAGGTGGTGTGTGTGATAGGTGTGGTGTGTGTGATAGGTGTGGTGGGTGTGATAGGTGTGGTGGGTGTGATAGGTGTGGTGGGTGTGATAGGTGTGGTGTGTGTGATAGGTGTGGTGGGTGTGATAGGTGTGGCAGATGTGATAGCTGGTGTGTGTGTTAGGTGTGGTGGGTGTGATAGGTGTGGTGGGTGTGATAGGTGTGGTTGGTGTGATAGGTGTGGTGGGTGTGATATGTGGTGGGCGTGATAGCTGTTGGGTGCGATAGTTGTGGTGGGTGTGATAGGTGGTGGTTGTAATAGGTGTGGTGGTTGTGATAGGTGGTGTGTGTGATAGGTGTGGTGGGTGTGATAGGTTTGGTGGGTGTGATAGGTGGTGGGTGTGATAGGTGTCGTGGGTCTGAGAGGTGTCGTGGGTGTGATAGGTGGTGGGTGTGATAGGTGTGGTGGGTGTTATAGGTGTGGTGGGTGTGATAGGTGGTGCGTGTGATAGGTGTGGTGGGTGTGATAGGTGGTGGGTGTGATTGGTGTGGCGGGTGTGATAGGTGTAGCAGGTGTGATAGGTGTGGTGGGTGTGATAGGTGTGGTGGGTTTGATATTTGGTTGGCCTGATAGGTGTGGTGGGTGTGATTGATGTGGTGGGTGTGATAGGTGGTGGGTGTGATAAGTGTGGTGGTTGTGATAGGTGTGGTGGGTTTGATAGGTGTGGTGGGTTTGATAGGTGTGGTGGTTGTGATAGGTGTGGAGGTTGTGATAGCTTTTTGGTGTGATAGGTGTGGTGGGTGTGATAGGTGGTGGGTTTGATAGGTGTGGCGGGTGTGATAGGTGTGGCGGGTGTGATAGATGGTGGGTGTTATAGGTGTGGCGGGTGTGATAGGTGAGGTGGGTGTGTTAGTAGTGGTGGGTGTGATAGCTGGTCGTTATGATAGATTTGGTGGGTGTGATAGGTGTGGTGGGTGTGATAGGTGGTGGGTGTGATAGGTGGTGGGTGTGATAGGTGTGGTGGGTGTGATAGGCGTGGTGTGTGTGATAGGTGGTGAGTGTGATAGGTGTGGTGGCTGTGATAGTTGTGGTGGGTGTGATAGGTGGTGGGTATGATAGTTGTGGTGGGTGTGATAGGTGGTGGGTGTGATAGGTTTGGTGTGTGTGATAGGTCTGCAGGCTGCGATAGGTGGTGGGTGTCATAGTTGTGGTGGGTGTGTTAGGTGTGGTGGTTGTGATAGGTGTGTTGGGTGTAATAGGTGTGGCGGTTGTGACAGGTGTGGAGGGTGTGATAGTTGTGGCGGATGTGATAGGTGTGGCGGGTGTGATAGTTGTGGTGGGTGTTATAGGTCTTGGGTATGATAGTTGTGTCGGGTGTGATAGGTGTGGTGGGTGTGATAGGTGTGGTGGGTGTGATAGATGGTGCGTGTGATAGGTGTGGCGGGTGTGATAGGTGTGGCGGGTGTGATAGGTGTGGTGGGTGTGATAGTTGTGGTGGGTGTGATAGGTGTGGTGGGTGTGATAGGTGTGGTGGGTGTGATAGGTGTGGTGGGTGTGATAGGTGTGGTGGGTGTGATAGGTGGTTTGTGTGATAGGTGTGGTGGGTGTGATAGGTGTGGCGGATGTGATAGCTGGTGTGTGTGTTAGGTGTGGTGGGTGTGATAGGTGCGGTGGGTGTGATAGGTGCGGTGGGTGTGATAGGTGTGGTGGGTGTGATAGGTGTGGCGGGTGTGATAGGTGTCGTGGGTGTGATAGGTGTTTTGGGTGTGATATGTGGTGGGCGTGATAGGTTTTGTGTGTGATAGTTGTGGTGGGTGTGATAGGTGGTGGTTTTAATAGGTGTGGTGGTTGTGATAGGTGGTGCGTGTGATAGGTGTGGTGGGTGTGACAGGTTTGGTGGGTGTGATAGGTTGTGTGTCTGATAGGTGTGGCGGGTGTGATAGGTGTGGTGGGTGTGATAGGTGTGGCGGGAGTGATAGGTGTGGTGGGTGTGATAGGTGTGGAATGTGTGATAGGTGTGGTTGTTGTGATAGGTGGTGGGTGTGATAAGTGTGGTGGGTGTGATAGGTGTCGTGGGTCTGATAAGTGGTGGGTTTGATAGATGTGGTGGGTGTGAAACGTGTGGTGGGTGTGATAGGTGGTGCGTGTGATAGGTGTGGTGGGTGTGATAGGTGGTGGGTGTGATAGGTGTGGTGGGTGTGATAGGTCTGGCGGGTGCGATAGGTGGTGGGTGTCATAGGTGTGGTGGGTGTGATAGGTGTGGCGGTTGTGATAGGTGTGTTGGGTGTAATAGGTGTGGCGGGTGTGACAGGTGTGGAGGGTGTGATAGTTGTGGCGGGTGTGATAGGTGTGGCGGGTGTGATAGTTGTGGTGGGTGTTATATGTCGTGGGTGTAATAGGTGTGGCGGGTGTGATAGGTGTGGTGGGTGTGATAGGTGGTGGGTGTGATTGGTGTGGCAGGTGCGATGGGTGTGGTGGGTGTGATAGGTGGTGGTTGTAATAGGTGTGGGGGTTGTGATAGGTGGTGTGTGTGATAGGTGTGGTGGGTGTGATAGGTTTGGTGGGTGTGATAGGTGTGGTGGGTGTGATAGGTGTGGCGGGTGTGATAGGTGTCGTGGGTGTGATAGGTGTTTTGGGTGTGATATGTGGTGGGCGTGATAGGTTTTGTGTGTGATAGTTGTGGTGGGTGTGATAGGTGGTGGTTTTAATAGGTGTGGTGGTTGTGATAGGTGGTGCGTGTGATAGGTGTGGTGGGTGTGACAGGTTTGGTGGGTGTGATAGGTTGTGTGTCTGATAGGTGTGGCGGGTGTGATAGGTGTGGTGGGTGTGATAGGTGTGGCGGGAGTGATAGGTGTGGTGGGTGTGATAGGTGTGGAATGTGTGATAGGTGTGGTGGGTGTGATAGGTGGTGGGTGTGATAAGTGTGGTGGGTGTGATAGGTGTCGTGGGTCTGATAAGTGGTGGGTTTGATAGATGTGGTGGGTGTGAAACGTGTGGTGGGTGTGATAGGTGGTGCGTGTGATAGGTGTGGTGGGTGTGATAGGTGGTGGGTGTGATAGGTGTGGTGGGTGTGATAGGTCTGGCGGGTGCGATAGGTGGTGGGTGTCATAGGTGTGGTGGGTGTGATAGGTGTGGCGGTTGTGATAGGTGTGTTGGGTGTAATAGGTGTGGCGGGTGTGACAGGTGTGGAGGGTGTGATAGTTGTGGCGGGTGTGATAGGTGTGGCGGGTGTGATAGTTGTGGTGGGTGTTATATGTCGTGGGTGTAATAGGTGTGGCGGGTGTGATAGGTGTGGTGGGTGTGATAGGTGGTGGGTGTGATTGGTGTGGCGGGTGTGATAGGTGTAGCAGGTGTGATAGGTGTGGTGGGTGTGATAGGTGTGGTGGCTGTGATATTTGGTGGGCGTGATAGGTGTGGTGGGTGTGATTGATGTGGTGGGTGTGATAGGTGGTGGGTGTGATAAGTGTGGTGGTTGTGATAGGTGTGGTGGCTGTGATAGGTGTGGTGGGTTTGATAGGTGTGGTGGTTGTGATAGGTGTGGAGGTTGTGATAGCTTTTTGGTGTGATAGGTGTGGTGGGTGTGATAGGTGGTGGGTGTGATAGGTGTGGCGGGTGTGATAGGTGTGGCGGGTGTGATAGGTGGTGGGTGTTATAGGTGTGGCGGGTGTGATAGGTGAGGTGGGTGTGTTAGTTGTGGTGGATGTGATAGCTGGTCGTTATGATAGATTTGGTGGGTGTGATAGGTGTGGTGGGTGTGATAGGTGGTGGGTGTGATAGGTGGTGGGTGTGATAGGTGTGGTGGGTGTGATAGGCGTGGTGGGTGTGATAGGTGGTGAGTGTGATAGGTGTGGTGGCTGTGATAGTTGTGGTGGGTGTGATAGGTGGTGGGTATGATAGTTGTGGTGGGTGTGATAGGTGGTGGGTGTGATAGGTGTGGTGTGTGTGATAGGTCTGCAGGCTGCGATAGGTGGTGGGTGTCATAGGTGTGGTGGGTGTGATAGGTGTGGTGGTTGTGATAGGTGTGTTGGGTGTAATAGGTGTGGCGGTCGTGACAGGTGTGGAGGGTGTGATAGTTGTGGCGGATGTGATAGGTGTGGCGGGTGTGATAGTTGTGGTGGGGGTTATAGGAATTGGGTATGATAGTTGTGTCGGGTGTGATAGGTGTGGTGGGTGTGATAGGTGTGGTGGGTGTGATAGATGGTGCGTGTGATAGGTGTGGCGGGTGTGATAGGTGTGGCGGGTGTGATAGGTGTGGTGGGTGTGATAGGTGTGGTGGGTGTGATAGGTGTGGTGGGTGTGATCGGTGTGGTGGGTGTGATAGGTGTGGTGGGTGTGATAGGTGTGGTGGGTGTGATAGGTGGTTTGTGTGATAGGTGTGGTGGGTGTGATAGGTGTGGCGGATGTGATAGCTGGTGTGTGTGTTAGGTGTGGTGGGTGTGATAGGTGCGGTGGGTGTGATAGGTGTGGTGGGTGTGATAGGTGTGGCGGGTGTGATAGGTGTCGTGGGTGTGATAGGTGTTTTGGGTGTGATATGTGGTGGGCGTGATAGGTTTTGTGTGTGATAGTTGTGGTGGGTGTGATAGGTGGTGGTTTTAATAGGTGTGGTGGTTGTGATAGGTGGTGCGTGTGATAGGTGTGGTGGGTGTGACAGGTTTGGTGGGTGTGATAGGTTGTGTGTCTGATAGGTGTGGTGGGTGTGATAGGTGTGGCGGGAGTGATAGGTGTGGTGGGTGTGATAGGTGTGGCGTGTGTGATAGGTGTGGTGGGTGTGATAGGTGGTGGGTGTGATAAGTGTGGTGGGTGTGATAGATGTGGTGGGTGTGAAACGTGTGGTGGGTGTGATAGGTGGTGCGTGTGATAGGTGTGGTGGGTGTGATAGGTGGTGGGTGTGATAGGTGTGGTGGGTGTGATAGGTGTGGCGGGTGCGATAGGTGGTGGGTGTCATAGGTGTGGTGGGTGTGATAGGTGTGGTGGTTGTGATAGGTGTGTTGGGTGTAATAGGTGTGGCGGGTGTGACAGGTGTGGAGGGTGTGATAGTTGTGGCGGGTGTGATAGGTGTGGCGGGTGTGATAGTTGTGGTGGGTGTTATATGTCGTTGGTGTAATAGGTGTGGCGGGTGTGATAGGTGTGGTGGGTGTGATAGGTGGTGGGTGTGAATGGTTTGGCAGGTGCGATGGGTGTGGTGGGTGTGATCGGTTTGGTGGGTGTGATAGTGCGTGTGATAAGTGTGGCGGGTGTGATAGGTGTGGTGGGTGTGATAGGTGTGGTTGGTGCGATCGGTGTGGTGGGTGTGATAGGTGGTGTGTGTGATAGGTGTGGTGTGTGTGATAGGTGTGGTGTGTGTGATAGGTGTGGTGTGTGTGATAGGTGTGGTGTGTGTGATAGGTGTGGTGTGTGTGATAGGTGCGGTGGGTGTGATAGGTGTGGTGGGTGTGATAGGTGTGGTGGTTGTGATAGGTGTGGCAGATGTGATAGCTGGTGTGTGTGTTAGGTGTGGTGGATGTGATAGGTGTGGTGTGTGTGATAGGTGTGGTGGGTGTGATAGGTGTGGTGGGTGTGATAGGTGTGGTGGGTGTGATAGGTGTGGCGGGTGTGATAGGTGTGGTGGGTGTGATAGGTGTGGCGGGAGTGATAGGTGTGGTGGGTGTGATAGGTGGTGTGGCGTGTGTGATAGGTGTGGTGGGTGTGATAGGTGTCGTGGGTCTGATAGGTGGTGGGTGTCATAGATGTGGTGGGTGTGAAACGTGTGGTGGGTGTGATAGGTGGTGCGTGTGATAGGTGTGGTGGGTGTGATAGGTGGTGGGTGTGATAGGTGTGGTGGATGTGATAGGTGTGGCGGGTGCGATAGGTGGTGGGTGTCATAGGTGTGGTGTGTGTGATAGGTGTGGCGGTTGTGATAGGTGTGTTGGGTGTAATAGGTGTGGCGGGTGTGACAGGTGTGGAGGGTGTGATAGTTGTGGCGGGTGTGATAGGTGTGGCGGGTGTGATAGTTGTGGTGGGCGTTATATGTCGTGGGTGTAATAGGTGTGGCGGGTGTGATAGGTGTGGTGGGTGTGATAGGTGGTGGGTGTGATTGGTGTGGCAGGTGCGATGGGTGTGGTGGGTCTGATCGGTTTGGTAGGTGTGATAGTGCGTGTGATAGGTGTGGCGGGTGTGATAGGTGTGGTGGGTGTGATAGGTGTGGTGGGTGTGATAGGGGTGGTGGGTGTGATAGGTGTGGTGGGTGCGATCGGTGTGGTGGGTGAGATAGGTGGTGTGTGTGATAGGTGTGGTGTGTGTGATAGGTGTGGTGGGTGTGATAGGTGTGGTTGGTGTGATAGGTGTGGTGGGTGTGATAGGTGTGGCAGATGTGATAGCTGGTGTGTGTGTTAGGTGTGGTGGGTGTGATAGGTGTGGTGGGTGTGATAGGTGTGGTGGGTGTGATAGGTGTGGTGGGTGTGATAGGTGTGGTGGGTGTGATAGGTGTGGTGGGTGTGATATGTGGTGGGCGTGATAGCTGTTGTGTGCGATAGTTGTGGTGGGTGTGATAGGTGGTGTTTGTAATAGGTGTGGTGGTTGTGATAGGTGGTGTGTGTGATAGGTGTGGTGGGTGTGATAGGTTTGGTGGGTGTGATAGGTGGTGGGTGTGATAGGTGTCGTGGGTCTGAGAGGTGTCGTGGGTCTGATAGGTGGTGGGTGTGATAGGTGTGGTGGGTGTTATAGGTGTGGTGGGTGAGATAGGTGGTGCGTGTGATAGGTGTGGTGGGTGTGATAGGTGGTGGGTGTGATTGGTGTGGCGGGTGTGATAGGTGTAGCAGGTGTGATAGGTGTGGTGGGTGTGATAGGTGTGGTGGGTTTGATATTTGGTGGGCGTGATAGGTGTGGTGGGTGTGATTGATGTGGTGGTTGTGATAGGTGGTGGGTGTGATAAGTGTGGTGGTTGTGATAGGTGTGGTGGGTTTGATAGGTGTGGTGGGTTTGATAGGTGTGGTGGTTGTGATAGGTGTGGAGGTTGTGATAGCTTTTTGGTGTGATAGGTGTGGTGGGTGTGATAGGTGGTGGGTTTGATAGGTGTGGCGGGTGTGATAGGTGGTGGGTGTTATAGGTGTGGCGGGTGTGATAGGTGAGGTGGGTGTGTTAGTAGTGGTGGGTGTGATAGCTGGTCGTTATGATAGATTTGGTGGGTGTGATAGGTGTGGTGGGTGTGATAGGTGGTGGGTGTGATAGGTGGTGGGTGTGATAGGTGTGGTGGGTGTGATAGGCGTGGTGTGTGTGATAGGTGGTGAGTGTGATAGGTGTGGTGGCTGTGATAGTTGTGGTGGGTTTGATAGGTGGTGGGTATGATAGTTGTGGTGGGTATGATAGGTGGTGGGTGTGATAGGTTTGGTGTGTGTGATAGGTCTGCAGGCTGCGATAGGTGGTGGGTGTCATAGGTGTGGTGGGTGTGATAGGTGTGGTGGTTGTGATAGGTGTGTTGGGTGTAATAGGTGTGGCGGTTGTGACAGGTGTGGAGGGTGTGATAGTTGTGGCGGATGTGATAGGTGTGGCGGGTGTGATAGTTGTGGTGGGTGTTATAGGTCTTGGGTATGATAGTTGTGTCGGGTGTGATAGGTGTGGTGGGTGTGATAGGTGTGGTGGGTGTGATAGATGGTGCGTGTGATAGGTGTGGCGGGTGTGATAGGTGTGGCGGGTGTGATATTTGTGGTGGGTGTGATAGTTGTGGTGGGTGTGATAGGTGTGGTGGGTGTGATAGGTGTGGTGGGTGTGATAGGTGTGGTGGGTGTGATAGGTGTGGTGGGTGTGATAGGTGGTTTGTGTGATAGGTGTGGTGGGTGTGATAGGTGTGGCGGATGTGATAGCTGGTGTGTGTGTTAGGTGTGGTGGGTGTGATAGGTGCGGTGGGTGTGATAGGTGCGGTGGGTGTGATAGGTGTGGTGGGTGTGATAGGTGTGGCGGGTGTGATAGGTGTCGTGGGTGTGATAGGTGTTTTGGGTGTGATATGTGGTGGGCGTGATAGGTTTTGTGTGTGATAGTTGTGGTGGGTGTGATAGGTGGTGGTTTTAATAGGTGTGGTGGTTGTGATAGGTGGTGCGTGTGATAGGTGTGGTGGGTGTGACAGGTTTGGTGGGTGTGATAGGTTGTGTGTCTGATAGGTGTGGCGGGTGTGATAGGTGTGGTGGGTGTGATAGGTGTGGCGGGAGTGATAGGTGTGGTGGGTGTGATAGGTGTGGAATGTGTGATAGGTGTGGTTGTTGTGATAGGTGGTGGGTGTGATAAGTGTGGTGGGTGTGATAGGTGTCGTGGGTCTGATAAGTGGTGGGTTTGATAGATGTGGTGGGTGTGAAACGTGTGGTGGGTGTGATAGGTGGTGCGTGTGATAGGTGTGGTGGGTGTGATAGGTGGTGGGTGTGATAGGTGTGGTGGGTGTGATAGGTCTGGCGGGTGCGATAGGTGGTGGGTGTCATAGGTGTGGTGGGTGTGATAGGTGTGGCGGTTGTGATAGGTGTGTTGGGTGTAATAGGTGTGGCGGGTGTGACAGGTGTGGAGGGTGTGATAGTTGTGGCGGGTGTGATAGGTGTGGCGGGTGTGATAGTTGTGGTGGGTGTTATATGTCGTGGGTGTAATAGGTGTGGCGGGTGTGATAGGTGTGGTGGGTGTGATAGGTGGTGGGTGTGATTGGTGTGGCAGGTGCGATGGGTGTGGTGGGTGTGATAGGTGGTGGTTGTAATAGGTGTGGGGGTTGTGATAGGTGGTGTGTGTGATAGGTGTGGTGGGTGTGATAGGTTTGGTGGGTGTGATAGGTGGTGGGTCTGATAGGTGTCGTGGGTCTGATAGGTGGTGGGTGTGATAGGTGTGGTGGGTGTGATAGGTGTGGTGGGTGTGATAGGTGTGGCGGGTGTGATAGGTGTCGTGGGTGTGATAGGTGTTTTGGGTGTGATATGTGGTGGGCGTGATAGGTTTTGTGTGTGATAGTTGTGGTGGGTGTGATAGGTGGTGGTTTTAATAGGTGTGGTGGTTGTGATAGGTGGTGCGTGTGATAGGTGTGGTGGGTGTGACAGGTTTGGTGGGTGTGATAGGTTGTGTGTCTGATAGGTGTGGCGGGTGTGATAGGTGTGGTGGGTGTGATAGGTGTGGCGGGAGTGATAGGTGTGGTGGGTGTGATAGGTGTGGAATGTGTGATAGGTGTGGTGGGTGTGATAGGTGGTGGGTGTGATAAGTGTGGTGGGTGTGTTAGGTGTCGTGGGTCTGATAAGTGGTGGGTTTGATAGATGTGGTGGGTGTGAAACGTGTGGTGGGTGTGATAGGTGGTGCGTGTGATAGGTGTGGTGGGTGTGATAGGTGGTGGGTGTGATAGGTGTGGTGGGTGTGATAGGTCTGGCGGGTGCGATAGGTGGTGGGTGTCATAGGTGTGGTGGGTGTGATAGGTGTGGCGGTTGTGATAGGTGTGTTGGGTGTAATAGGTGTGGCGGGTGTGACAGGTGTGGAGGGTGTGATAGTTGTGGCGGGTGTGATAGGTGTGGCGGGTGTGATAGTTGTGGTGGGTGTTATATGTCGTGGGTGTAATAGGTTTGGCGGGTGTGATAGGTGTGGTGGGTGTGATAGGTGGTGGGTGTGATTGGTGTGGCGGGTGTGATAGGTGTAGCAGGTGTGATAGGTGTGGTGGGTGTGATAGGTGTGGTGGCTGTGATATTTGGTGGGCGTGATAGGTGTGGTGGGTGTGATTGATGTGGTGGGTGTGATAGGTGGTGGGTGTGATAAGTGTGGTGGTTGTGATAGGTGTGGTGGCTGTGATAGGTGTGGTGGGTTTGATAGGTGTGGTGGTTGTGATAGGTGTGGAGGTTGTGATAGCTTTTTGGTGTGATAGGTGTGGTGGGTGTGATAGGTGGTGGGTGTGATAGGTGTGGCGGGTGTGATAGGTGTGGCGGGTGTGATAGGTGGTGGGTGTTATAGGTGTGGCGGGTGTGATAGGTGAGGTGGGTGTGTTAGTTGTGGTGGATGTGATAGCTGGTCGTTATGATAGTTTTGGTGGGTGTGATAGGTGTGGTGGGTGTGATAGGTGGTGGGTGTGATAGGTGGTGGGTGTGATAGGTGTGGTGGGTGTGATAGGCGTGGTGGGTGTGATAGGTGGTGAGTGTGATAGGTGTGGTGGCTGTGATAGTTGTGGTGGGTGTGATAGGTGGTGGGTATGATAGTTGTGGTGGGTGTGATAGGTGGTGGGTGTGATAGGTGTGGTGTGTGTGATAGGTCTGCAGGCTGCGATAGGTGGTGGGTGTCATAGGTGTGGTGGGTGTGATAGGTGTGGTGGTTGTGATAGGTGTGTTGGGTGTAATAGGTGTGGCGGTCGTGACAGGTGTGGAGGGTGTGATAGTTGTGGCGGATGTGATAGGTGTGGCGGGTGTGATAGTTGTGGTGGGGGTTATAGGAATTGGGTATGATAGTTGTGTCGGGTGTGATAGGTGTGGTGGGTGTGATAGGTGTGGTGGGTGTGATAGATGGTGCGTGTGATAGGTGTGGCGGGTGTGATAGGTGTGGCGGGTGTGATAGGTGTGGTGGGTGTGATAGGTGTGGTGGGTGTGATAGGTGTGGTGGGTGTGATCGGTGTGGTGGGTGTGATAGGTGTGGTGCGTGTGATAGGTGTGGTGGGTGTGATAGGTGGTTTGTGTGATAGGTGTGGTGGGTGTGATAGGCGTGGCGGATGTGATAGCTGGTGTGTGTGTTAGGTGTGGTGGGTGTGATAGGTGCGGTGGGTGTGATAGGTGTGGTGGGTGTGATAGGTGTGGCGGGTGTGATAGGTGTCGTGGGTGTGATAGGTGTTTTGGGTGTGATATGTGGTGGGCGTGATAGGTTTTGTGTGTGATAGTTGTGGTGGGTGTGATAGGTGGTGGTTTTAATAGGTGTGGTGGTTGTGATAGGTGGTGCGTGTGATAGGTGTGGTGGGTGTGACAGGTTTGGTGGGTGTGATAGGTTGTGTGTCTGATAGGTGTGGTGGGTGTGATAGGTGTGGCGGGAGTGATAGGTGTGGTGGGTGTGATAGGTGTGGCGTGTGTGATAGGTGTGGTGGGTGTGATAGGTGGTGGGTGTGATAAGTGTGGTGGGTGTGATAGATGTGGTGGGTGTGAAACGTGTGGTGGGTGTGATAGGTGGTGCGTGTGATAGGTGTGGTGGGTGTGATAGGTGGTGGGTGTGATAGGTGTGGTGGGTGTGATAGGTCTGGCGGGTGCGATAGGTGGTGGGTGTCATAGGTGTGGTGGGTGTGATAGGTGTGGTGGTTGTGATAGGTGTGTTGGGTGTAATAGGTGTGGCGGGTGTGACAGGTGTGGAGGGTGTGATAGTTGTGGCGGGTGTGATAGGTGTGGCGGGTGTGATAGTTGTGGTGGGTGTTATATGTCGTTGGTGTAATAGGTGTGGCGGGTGTGATAGGTGTGGTGGGTGTGATAGGTGGTGGGTGTGAATGGTTTGGCAGGTGCGATGGGTGTGGTGGGTGTGATCGGTTTGGTGGGTGTGATAGTGCGTGTGATAAGTGTGGCGGGTGTGATAGGTGTGGTGGGTGTGATAGGTGTGGTTGGTGCGATCGGTGTGGTGGGTGTGATAGGTGGTGTGTGTGATAGGTGTGGTGTGTGTGATAGGTGTGGTGTGTGTGATAGGTGTGGTGTGTGTGATAGGTGCGGTGGGTGTGATAGGTGTGGTGGGTGTGATAGGTGTGGTGGTTGTGATAGGTGTGGCAGATGTGATAGCTGGTGTGTGTGTTAGGTGTGGTGGATGTGATAGGTGTGGTGTGTGTGATAGGTGTGGTGGGTGTGATAGGTGTGGTGGGTGTGATAGGTGTGGTGGGTGTGATAGGTGTGGCGGGTGTGATAGGTGTGGTGGGTGTGATAGGTGTGGCGGGAGTGATAGGTGTGGTGGGTGTGATAGGTGGTGTGGCGTGTGTGATAGGTGTGGTGGGTGTGATAGGTGTCGTGGGTCTGATAGGTGGTGGGTGTCATAGATGTGGTGGGTGTGAAACGTGTGGTGGGTGTGATAGGTGGTGCGTGTGATAGGTGTGGTGGGTGTGATAGGTGGTGGGTGTGATAGGTGTGGTGGATGTGATAGGTGTGGCGGGTGCGATAGGTGGTGGGTGTCATAGGTGTGGTGTGTGTGATAGGTGTGGCGGTTGTGATAGGTGTGTTGGGTGTAATAGGTGTGGCGGGTGTGACAGGTGTGGAGGGTGTGATAGTTGTGGCGGGTGTGATAGGTGTGGCGGGTGTGATAGTTGTGGTGGGCGTTATATGTCGTGGGTGTAATAGGTGTGGCGGGTGTGATAGGTGTGGTGGGTGTGATAGGTGGTGGGTGTGATTGGTGTGGCAGGTGCGATGGGTGTGGTGGGTCTGATCGGTTTGGTAGGTGTGATAGTGCGTGTGATAGGTGTGGCGGGTGTGATAGGTGTGGTGGGTGTGATAGGTGTGGTGGGTGTGATAGGGGTGGTGGGTGTGATAGGTGTGGTGGGTGCGATCGGTGTGGTGGGTGTGATAGGTGGTGTGTGTGATAGGTGTGGTGTGTGTGATAGGTGTGGTGGGTGTGATAGGTGTGGTGGGTGTGATAGGTGTGGTGGGTGTGATAGGTGTGGCAGATGTGATAGCTGGTGTGTGTGTTAGGTGTGGTGGGTGTGATAGGTGTGGTGGGTGTGATAGGTGTGGTGGGTGTGATAGGTGTGGTGGGTGTGATAGGTGTGGTGGGTGTGATAGGTGTGGTGGGTGTGATATGTGGTGGGCGTGATAGCTGTTGTGTGCGATAGTTGTGGTGGGTGTGATAGGTGGTGTTTGTAATAGGTGTGGTGGTTGTGATAGGTGGTGTGTGTGATAGGTGTGGTGGGTGTGATAGGTTTGGTGGGTGTGATAGGTGGTGGGTGTGATAGGTGTCGTGGGTCTGAGAGGTGTCGTGGGTCTGATAGGTGGTGGGTGTGATAGGTGTGGTGGGTGTTATAGGTGTGGTGGGTGTGATAGGTGGTGCGTGTGATAGGTGTGGTGGGTGTGATAGGTGGTGGGTGTGATTGGTGTGGCGGGTGTGATAGGTGTAGCAGGTGTGATAGGTGTGGTGGGTGTGATAGGTGTGGTGGGTTTGATATTTGGTGGGCGTGATAGGTGTGGTGGGTGTGATTGATGTGGTGGTTGTGATAGGTGGTGGGTGTGATAAGTGTGGTGGTTGTGATAGGTGTGGTGGGTTTGATAGGTGTGGTGGGTTTGATAGGTGTGGTGGTTGTGATAGGTGTGGAGGTTGTGATAGCTTTTTGGTGTGATAGGTGTGGTGGGTGTGATAGGTGGTGGGATTGATAGGTGTGGCGGGTGTGATAGGTGTGGCGGGTGTGATAGGTGGTGGGTGTTATAGGTGTGGCGGGTGTGATAGGTGAGGTGGGTGTGTTAGTAGTGGTGGGTGTGATAGCTGGTCGTTATGATAGATTTGGTGGGTGTGATAGGTGTGGTGGGTGTGATAGGTGGTGGGTGTGATAGGTGGTGGGTGTGATAAGTGTGGTGGGTGTGATAGGCGTGGTGGGTGTGATAGGTGGTGAGTGTGATAGGTGTGGTGGCTGTGATAGTTGTGGTGGGTTTGATAGGTGGTGGGTATGATAGTTGTGGTGGGTGTGATAGGTGGTGGGTGTGATAGGTTTGGTGTGTGTGATAGGTCTGCAGGCTGCGATAGGTGGTGGGTGTCATAGGTGTGGTGGGTGTGATAGGTGTGGTGGTTGTGATAGGTGTGTTGGGTGTAATAGGTGTGGCGGTTGTGACAGGTGTGGAGGGTGTGATAGTTGTGGCGGATGTGATAGGTGTGGCGGGTGTGATAGTTGTGGTGGGTGTTATAGGTCTTGGGTATGATAGTTGTGTCGGGTGTGATAGGTGTGGTGGGTGTGATAGGTGTGGTGGGTGTGATAGATGGTGCGTGTGATAGGTGTGGCGGGTGTGATAGGTGTGGTGGGTGTGATAGGTGTGGTGGGTGTGATAGGTGGTTTGTGTGATAGGTGTGGTGGGTGTGATAGGTGTGGCGGATGTGATAGCTGGTGTGTGTGTTAGGTGTGGTGGGTGTGATAGGTGCGGTGGGTGTGATAGGTGTGGTGGGTGTGATAGGTGTGGCGGGTGTGATAGGTGTCGTGGGTGTGATAGGTGTTTTGGGTGTGATATGTGGTGGGCGTGATAGGTTTTGTGTGTGATAGTTGTGGTGGGTGTGATAGGTGGTGGTTTTAATAGGTGTGGTGGTTGTGATAGGTGGTGCGTGTGATAGGTGTGGTGGGTGTGACAGGTTTGGTGGGTGTGATAGGTTGTGTGTCTGATAGGTGTGGCGGGTGTGATAGGTGTGGTGGGTGTGATAGGTGTGGCGGGAGTGATAGGTGTGGTGGGTGTGATAGGTGTGGAATGTGTGATAGGTGTGGTGGGTGTGATAGGTGGTGGGTGTGATAAGTGTGGTGGGTGTGATAGGTGTCGTGGGTCTGAAAAGTGGTGGGTTTGATAGATGTGGTGGGTGTGAAACGTGTGGTGGGTGTGATAGGTGGTGCGTGTGATAGGTGTGGTGGGTGTGATAGGTGGTGGGTGTGATAGGTGTGGTGGGTGTGATAGGTCTGGCGGGTGCGATAGGTGGTGGGTGTCATAGGTGTGGTGGGTGTGATAGGTGTGGCGGTTGTGATAGGTGTGTTGGGTGTAATAGGTGTGGCGGGTGTGACAGGTGTGGAGGGTGTGATAGTTGTGGCGGGTGTGATAGGTGTGGCGGGTGTGATAGTTGTGGTGGGTGTTATATGTCGTGGGTGTAATAGGTGTGGCGGGTGTGATAGGTGTGGTGGGTGTGATAGGTGGTGGGTGTGATTGGTGTGGCAGGTGCGATGGGTGTGGTGGGTGTGATCGGTTTGGTGGGTGTGATAGTGCGTGTGATAGGTGTGGCGGGTGTGATAGGTGTGGTGGGTGTGATAGGTGTGGCGGGTGTGATAGTTGTGGTGGGTGTGATAGGTGTGTTTGGTGCGATCGGTGTGGTGGGTGTGCTAGGTGGTGTGTGTGATAGGTGTGGTGTGTGTGATAGGTGTGGTGTGTGTGATAGGTGTGGTGTGTGTGATAGGTGTGGTGGGTGTGATAGGTGTGGTGGGTGTGATAGGTGTGGTGTGTGTGATAGGTGTGGTGGGTGTGATAGGTGTGGCAGATGTGATAGCTGGTGTGTGTGTTAGGTGTGGTGGGTGTGATAGGTGTGGTGGGTGTGATAGGTGTGGTGGGTGTGATAGGTGTGGTTGGTGTGATAGGTGTGGTGGGTGTGATATGTGGTGGGCGTGATAGCTGTTGGGTGCGATAGTTGTGGTGGGTGTGATAGATGGTGGTTGTAATAGGTGTGGTGGTTGTGATAGGTGGTGTGTGTGATAGGTGTGGTGGGTGTGATAGGTTTGGTGGGTGTGATAGGTGGTGGGTCTGATAGGTGTCGTGGGTCTGATAGGTGGTGGGTGTGATAGGTGTGGTGGGTGTGATAGGTGTGGTGGGTGTGATAGGTGTGGCGGGTGTGATAGGTGTCGTGGGTGTGATAGGTGTTTTGGGTGTGATATGTGGTGGGCGTGATAGGTTTTGTGTGTGATAGTTGTGGTGGGTGTGATAGGTGGTGGTTTTAATAGGTGTGGTGGTTGTGATAGGTGGTGCGTGTGATAGGTGTGGTGGGTGTGACAGGTTTGGTGGGTGTGATAGGTTGTGTGTCTGATAGGTGTGGCGGGTGTGATAGGTGTGGTGGGTGTGATAGGTGTGGCGGGAGTGATAGGTGTGGTGGGTGTGATAGGTGTGGAATGTGTGATAGGTGTGGTGGGTGTGATAGGTGGTGGGTGTGATAAGTGTGGTGGGTGTGATAGGTGTCGTGGGTCTGATAAGTGGTGGGTTTGATAGATGTGGTGGGTGTGAAACGTGTGGTGGGTGTGATAGGTGGTGCGTGTGATAGGTGTGGTGGGTGTGATAGGTGGTGGGTGTGATAGGTGTTGTGGGTGTGATAGGTCTGGCGGGTGCGATAGGTGGTGGGTGTCATAGGTGTGGTGGGTGTGATAGGTGTGGCGGTTGTGATAGGTGTGTTGGGTGTAATAGGTGTGGCGGGTGTGACAGGTGTGGAGGGTGTGATAGTTGTGGCGGGTGTGATAGGTGTGGCGGGTGTGATAGTTGCGGTGGGTGTTATATGTCGTGGGTGTAATAGGTGTGGCGGGTGTGATAGGTGGTGGGTGTGATTGGTGTGGCAGGTGCGATGGGTGTGGTGGGTGTGATCGGTTTGGTGGGTGTGATAGTGCGTGTGATAGGTGTGGCGGGTGTGATAGGTGTGGTGGGTGTGATAGGTGTGGCGGGTGTGATAGGTGTGGTGGGTGTGATAGGTGTGGTGGGTGTGATAGTTGTGGTGGGTGTGATAGGTGTGTTTGGTGCGATCGGTGTGGTGGGTGTGATAGGTGGTGTGTGTGATAGGTGTGGTGTGTGTGATAGGTGTGGTGTGTGTGATAGGTGTGGTGGGTGTGATAGGTGTGGTGTGTGTGATAGGTGTGGTGGGTGTGATAGGTGTGGCAGATGTGATAGCTGGTGTGTGTGTTAGGTGTGGTGGGTGTGATAGGTGTGGTGGGTGTGATAGGTGTGGTGGGTGTGATAGGTGTGGTTGGTGTGATAGGTGTGGTGGGTGTGATATGTGGTGGGCGTGATAGCTGTTGGGTGCGATAGTTGTGGTGGGTGTGATAGGTGGTGGTTGTAATAGGTGTGGTGGTTGTGATAGGTGGTGTGTGTGATAGGTGTGGTGGGTGTGATAGGTTAGGTGGGTGTGATAGGTGGTGGGTCTGATAGGTGTCGTGGGTCTGATAGGTGGTGGGTGTGATAGGTGTGGTGGGTGTGATAGGTGTGGTGGGTGTGATAGGTGGTGCGTGTGATAGGTGTGGTGGGTGTGATAGGTGGTGGGTGTGATTGGTGTGGCGGGTGTGATATTTGGTGGGCGTGATAGGTGTGGTGGGTGTGATTGATGTGGTGGGTGTGATAGGTGGTGGGTGTGATAAGTGTGGTGGTTGTGATAGGTGTGGTGGGTTTGATAGGTGTGGTGGGTTTGATAGGTGTGGTGGTTGTGATAGGTGTGGAGGGTGTGATAGCTTTTTGGTGTGATAGGTGTGGTGGGTGTGATAGGTGGTGGGTGTGATAGGTGTGGCGGGTGTGATAGGTGTGGCGGGTGTGATAGGTGGTGGGTGTGATAAGTGTGGTGGTTGTGATAGGTGTGGTGGGTTTGATAGGTGTGGTGGGTTTGATAGGTGTGGTGGTTGTGATAGGTGTGGAGGGTGTGATAGCTTTTTGGTGTGATAGGTGTGGTGGGTGTGATAGGTGGTGGGTGTGATAGGTGTGGCGGGTGTGATAGGTGTGGCGGGTGTGATAGGTGGTGGGTGTTATAGGTGTGGCGGTTGTGATAGGTGAGGTGGGTGTGTTAGTTGTGGTGGGTGTGATAGCTGGTCGTTATGATAGATTTGGTGGGTGTGATAGGTGTGGTGGGTGTGATAGGTGGTGGGTGTGATAGGTGGTGGGTGTGATAGGTGTGGTGGGTGTGATAGGCGTGGTGGGTGTGATAGGTGGTGTGTGTGATAGGTGTGGTGGGTGTGATAGGTTTGGTGGGTGTGATAGGTGTGGTGGGTGTGATAGGTGTTGGGTGTGATAGGTGGTGGGTGTGATATGTGTGGTGGGTGTGATAGGTGTGGTGGGTGTGATAGGTGGTGGCTGTTATCGGTGTGGTGGGTGTGATAGGTGTGGTGGGTGTGATAGGTGTGGTGGGTGTGATAGGTGTTGGGTGTGATAGGTGGTAGGTGTGATATGTGTGGTGGGTGTGATAGGTGTGGTGGGTGTGAAAGGTGGTGGCTGTTATCGGTGTGGTGGGTGTGATAGGTGTGGTGGGTGTGATAGGTGTGGTGGGTGTGATAGGTGTGGTGGGTGTGATAGGTGTGTTGGGTGTCATAGGTGTGGTGGGTGTGATAGGTGTGGTGGGTGTGATAGGTGTGGTGTGTGTGATAGGTGTGTTGGGTTTGATTGGTGTGGTGGGTGTGATACGTGTGGTGGGTGTGATAAGTGGTGGGTGTGATAGGTGTGGTGGGTGTGATACGTGTGGTGGGTGTGATAGGTGGTGTGTGTGATAGGTGTGGTTGGTGTGATAGGTGTGTTTGGTGCGATCGGTGTGGTGGGTGTGATAGGTGGTGTGTGTGATAAGTGTGGTGTGTGTGATAGGTGTGGTGTGTGTGATAGGTGTGGTGGGTGTGATAGGTGTGGTGTGTGTGATAGGTGTGGTGGGTGTGATAGGTGTGGCAGATGTGATAGCTGGTGTGTGTGTTAGGTGTGGTGGGTGTGATAGGTGTGGTGGGTGTGATAGGTGTGGTGGGTGTGATAGGTGTGGTTGGTGTGATAGGTGTGGTGGGTGTGATATGTGGTGGGCGTGATAGCTGTTGGGTGCGATAGTTGTGGTGGGTGTGATAGGTGGTGGTTGTAATAGGTGTGGTGGTTGTGATAGGTGGTGTGTGTGATAGGTGTGGTGGGTGTGATAGGTTTGGTGGGTGTGATAGGTGGTGGGTCTGATAGGTGTCGTGGGTCTGATAGGTGGTGGGTGTGATAGGTGTGGTGGGTGTGATAGGTGTGGTGGGTGTGATAGGTGGTGCGTGTGATAGGTGTGGTGGGTGTGATAGGTGGTGGGTGTGATAGGTGTGGCGGGTGTGATAGGTGTGGCGGGTGTGATAGGTGGTGGGTGTTATAGGTGTGGCGGTTGTGATAGGTGAGGTGGGTGTGTTAGTTGTGGTGGGTGTGATAGCTGGTCGTTATGATAGATTTGGTGGGTGTGATAGGTGTGGTGGGTGTGATAGGTGGTGGGTGTGATAGGTGGTGGGTGTGATAGGTGTGGTGGGTGTGATAGGCGTGGTGGGTGTGATAGGTGGTGTGTGTGATAGGTGTGGTGGGTGTGATAGGTTTGGTGGGTGTGATAGGTGTGGTGGGTGTGATAGGTGTTGGGTGTGATAGGTGGTGGGTGTGATATGTGTGGTGGGTGTGATAGGTGTGGTGGGTGTGATAGGTGGTGGCTGTTATCGGTGTGGTGGGTGTGATAGGTGTGGTGGGTGTGATAGGTGTGGTGGGTGTGATAGGTGTGGTGGGTGTGATAGGTGTGTTGGGTGTCATAGGTGTGGTGGGTGTGATAGGTGTGGTGGGTGTGATAGGTGTGGTGGGTGTGATAGGTGTGTTGGGTTTGATTGGTGTGGTGGGTGTGATACGTGTGGTGGGTGTGATAAGTGGTGGGTGTGATAGGTGTGGTGGGTGTGATTGGTGTGGTGTGTGTGATAGGTGGTGTGTGTGATAGGTGTGGTTGGTGTGATAGGTGTGGTGTGTGTGATAGGTGTGGTGGGTATGATAGTTGTGGCGGGTGTGATAGATGTGGTGGGTGTGATAGGTGTGGTGGGTGTGATAGGTGTGGTGGGTGTGATAGGTGTGGTGGGTATGATAGGTGTGGCGGGTGTGATATGTGTGGTGTGTGTGATAGGTGTGGCGGGTGTGATAGGTGGTGGTTGTGATATGTGTGGAGGGTGTGATAGCTTTTTGGTGTGATAGGTGTGGTGGGTGTGATAGGTGGTGGGTGTGATAGGTGTGGCGGGTGTGATAGGTGTGGCGGGTGTGATAGGTGGTGGGTGTTATAGGTGTGGCGGTTGTGATAGGTGAGGTGGGTGTGTTAGTTGTGGTGGGTGTGATAGCTGGTCGTTATGATAGATTTGGTGGGTGTGATAGGTGTGGTGGGTGTGATAGGTGGTGGGTGTGATAGGTGGTGGGTGTGATAGGTGTGGTGGGTGTGATAGGCGTGGTGGGTGTGATAGGTGTGGTGGGTGTGATAGGTTTGGTGGGTGTGATCGGTGTGGTGGGTGTGATAGGTGTTGGGTGTGATAGGTGGTGGGTGTGATATGTGTGGTGGGTGTGATAGGTGTGGTGGGTGTGATAGGTGGTGGCTGTTATATGTGTGGTGGGTGTGATAGGCGTGGTGGGTGTGATAGGTGTGGTGGGTGTGATAGGTTTGGTGGGTGTGATAGGTGTGGTGGGTGTGATAGGTGTTGGGTGTGATAGGTGGTGGGTGTGATATGTGTGGTGGGTGTGATAGGTGTGGTGGGTGTGATAGGTGGTGGCTGTTATATGTGTGGTGGGTGTGATAGGTGTGGTGGGTGTGATAGGTGTGGTGGGTGTGATAGGTGTGGTGGGTGTGATAGGTGTGTTGGGTGTCATAGGTGTGGTGGGTGTGATAGGTGTGGTGGGTGTGATAGGTGTGGTGGGTGTGATAGGTGTGTTGGGTTTGATTGGTGTGGTGGGTGTGATACGTGTGGTGGGTGTGATAAGTGGTGGGTGTGATAGGTGTGGTGGGTGTGATTGGTGTGGTGTGTGTGATAGGTGGTGTGTGTGATAGGTGTGGTTGGTGTGATAGGTGTGGTGTGTGTGATAGGTGTGGTGGGTATGATAGTTGTGGCGGGTGTGATAGATGTGGTGGGTGTGATAGGTGTGGTGGGTGTGATAGGTGTGGTGGGTGTGATAGGTGTGGTGGGTATGATAGGTGTGGCGGGTGTGATATGTGTGGCGGTGTGATAGGTGGTGGGTGTGATAGGTGGTGAGTGTGATAGGTGTGGTGGCTGTGATAGTTGTGGGTTTGATAGGTGGTGGGTGTGAAAGTGGTGGTGGGTGTGATAGGTGGTGGGTGTGATAGGTATGCTGGGTGTGATAGGTCTGGTGTCTGCGATAGGTGGTGGGTGTCATAGGTGTGGTGGGTGTGATAGGTGAGGCGGTTGTGATAGGTGTGTTGGGTGTTATAGGTGTGGCGGTTGTGACAGGTGTGGAGGGTTTGATAGTTGTGGCGGATGTGATAGTTGTGGTGGGTGTTATAGGTTTGGGTGTGATAGGTGTGTCAGGTGTGATAGGTGTGGTGGGTGTGATAGGTGGTGGGTGTGATTGGTGTGGCAGGTGTGATAGTTCTGGTGGATGTGATCGGTTTGGAGGGTGTGAAAGGTGTGGTGGGTGTGATAGGTGTGGTGGGTGTGATAGATGGTGCGTGTGATAGGTGTGGCGGGTGTGATAGGTGTGGCGGGTGTGATAGGTGTGGTGGGTGTGATAGGTGTGGTGTGTGTGATAGGTGTGGTGGGTGTGATAGGTTTGGTGGGTGTGATAGGTGGTGGGTCTGATAGGTGTCGTGGGTCTGATAGGTGGTGGGTGTGATAGGTGTGGTGGGTGTGATAGGTGTGGTGGGTGTGATAGGTGGTGCGTGTGATAGGTGTGGTGGGTGTGATAGGTGGTGGGTGTGATTGGTGTGGCGGGTGTGATATTTGGTGGGCGTGATAGGTGTGGTGGGTGTGATTGATGTGGTGGGTGTGATAGGTGGTGGGTGTGATAAGTGTGGTGGTTGTGATAGGTGTGGTGGGTTTGATAGGTGTGGTGGGTTTGATAGGTGTGGTGGTTGTGATAGGTGTGGAGGGTGTGATAGCTTTTTGGTGTGATAGGTGTGGTGGGTGTGATAGGTGGTGGGTGTGATAGGTGTGGCGGGTGTGATAGGTGTGGCGGGTGTGATAGGTGGTGGGTGTTATAGGTGTGGCGGTTGTGATAGGTGAGGTGGGTGTGTTAGTTGTGGTGGGTGTGATAGCTGGTCGTTATGATAGATTTGGTGGGTGTGATAGGTGTGGTGGGTGTGATAGGTGGTGGGTGTGATAGGTGTGGTGGGTGTGATAGGCGTGGTGGGTGTGATAGGTGGTGTGTGTGATAGGTGTGGTGGGTGTGATAGGTTTGGTGGGTGTGATAGGTGTGGTGGGTGTGATAGGTGTTGGGTGTGATAGGTGGTGGGTGTGATATGTGTGGTGGGTGTGATAGGTGTGGTGGGTGTGATAGGTGGTGGCTGTTATCGGTGTGGTGGGTGTGATAGGTGTGGTGGGTGTGATAGGTGTGGTGGGTGTGATAGGTGTGGTGGGTGTGATAGGTGTGTTGGGTGTCATAGGTGTGGTGGGTGTGATAGGTGTGGTGGGTGTGATAGGTGTGGTGGGTGTGATAGGTGTGTTGGGTTTGATTGGTGTGGTGGGTGTGATACGTGTGGTGGGTGTGATAAGTGGTGGGTGTGATAGGTGTGGTGGGTGTGATTGGTGTGGTGTGTGTGATAGGTGGTGTGTGTGATAGGTGTGGTTGGTGTGATAGGTGTGGTGTGTGTGATAGGTGTGGTGGGTATGATAGTTGTGGCGGGTGTGATAGATGTGGTGGGTGTGATAGGTGTGGTGGGTGTGATAGGTGTGGTGGGTGTGATAGGTGTGGTGGGTATGATAGGTGTGGCGGGTGTGATATGTGTGGTGTGTGTGATAGGTGTGGCGGGTGTGATAGGTGGTGGTTGTGATAGGTGTGGAGGGTGTGATAGCTTTTTGGTGTGATAGGTGTGGTGGGTGTGATAGGTGGTGGGTGTGATAGGTGTGGCGGGTGTGATAGGTGTGGCGGGTGTGATAGGTGGTGGGTGTTATAGGTGTGGCGGTTGTGATAGGTGAGGTGGGTGTGTTAGTTGTGGTGGGTGTGATAGCTGGTCGTTATGATAGATTTGGTGGGTGTGATAGGTGTGGTGGGTGTGATAGGTGGTGGGTGTGATAGGTGGTGGGTGTGATAGGTGTGGTGGGTGTGATAGGCGTGGTGGGTGTGATAGGTGTGGTGGGTGTGATAGGTTTGGTGGGTGTGATAGGTGTGGTGGGTGTGATAGGTGTTGGGTGTGATAGGTGGTGGGTGTGATATGTGTGGTGGGTGTGATAGGTGTGGTGGGTGTGATAGGTGGTGGGTGTGATAGGTGTGGTGGGTGTGATAGGTGTGGTGGGTGTGATAGGTGTGTTGGGTGTCATAGGTGTGGTGGGTGTGATAGGTGTGGTGGGTGTGATAGGTGTGGTGGGTGTGATAGGTGTGTTGGGTTTGATTGGTGTGGTGGGTGTGATACGTGTGGTGGGTGTGATAAGTGGTGGGTGTGATAGGTGTGGTGGGTGTGATTGGTGTGGTGTGTGTGATAGGTGGTGTGTGTGATAGGTGTGGTTGGTGTGATAGGTGTGGTGTGTGTGATAGGTGTGGTGGGTATGATAGTTGTGGCGGGTGTTATAGGTTTGGGTGTGATAGGTGTGTCAGGTGTGATAGGTGTGGTGGGTGTGTTAGGTGGTGGGTGTGATTGGTGTGGCAGGTGTGATAGGTCTGGTGGATGTGATCGGTTTGGTGGGTGTGAAAGGAGTGGCGGGTGTGATAGGTGTGGTGGGTGTGATAGATGGTGCGTGTGATAGGTGTGGCGGGTGTGATAGGTGTGGCGGGTGTGATAGGTGTGGTGGGTGTGATAGGTGTGGTGTGTGTGATAGGTGTGGTGGGTGTGATAGGTGGTTTGTGTGATAGGTGTGGTGGGTGTGATAGGTGTAGCGGATGTGATAGCTGGTGTGTGTGTTAGGTGTGGTGGGTGTGATAGGTGTGGTGGGTGTGATAGGTGTGGCGGGTGTGATAGGTGTGGTGGGTATGATAGGTGTGCTGGGTGTGATATGTGGTGGGCGTGATAGGTTTTGTGTGTGATAGTTGTTGTGGGTGTGATAGGTGGTGGTTGTAATAGGTGTGGTGGTTGTGATAGGTGGTGTGTGTGATAGGTGTGGTGGGTGTGATAAGTTTGGTGGGTGTGATAGGTTGTGGGTGTGATAGCTGTGGCGGGTGTGATAGCTGTGGCGGGTGTGATAGGTGTGGTGGGTGTGATAGGTGTGGCGTGTGTGATACGTGTGGTGGGTGTGATAGGTGTGGCGTGTGTGATATGTGTGGCGGGTGTGATAGGTGTGGTGGGTGTGATAGGTGGTGGGTGTGATAAGTGTGGTGGGTGTGATAGGTGTCGTGGGTCTGATAGGTGGTGGGTGTGATAGATGTGGTGGGTGTGATAGGTGTGGTGGGTGTGATAGGTGGTGCGTGTGATAGGTGTGGTGGGTGTGATAGGTGGTGGGTGTGATAGGTGTGGTGGGTGTGATAGGTCTGGCGGGTGCGATAGGTGGTGGGTGTCATAGTTGTGGTGGGTGTGATAGGTGTGGCGGTTGTGATAGGTGTGTTGGGTGTAAGAGGTGCGGCGGGTGTGACAGGTGTGGAGGGTGTGATAGTTGTGGCGGGTGTGATAGGTGTGGCGGTTGTGATAGTTGTGGTGGGTGTTATATGTCGTGGGTGTAATAGGTGTGGCGGGTGTGTTAGGTGTGGTGGGTGTGATAGGTGGTGTGTGTGATTGGTGTGGCAGGTGCGATAGGTGTGGTGGGTGTGATCGGTTTGGTCGGTGTGATAGATGGTGCGTGTGATAGGTGTGGCGGGTGTGATAGGTGTGGTGGGTGTGATAGGTGTGGTGGGTGTGATAGTTGTGGAGGGTGTGATAGGTGTGGTGGGTGTGATCGGTTTGGTGGGTGTGATAGGTGGTGGGTCTGATAGGTGTCGTGGGTCTGATAGGTGGTGGGTGTGATAGGTGTGGTGGGTGTGATAGGTATGGTGGGTGTGATAGGTGGTGCGTGTGATAGGTGTGGTGGGTGTGATAGGTGGTGGGTGTGATTGGTGTGGCGGGTGTGATATTTGGTGGGCGTGATAGGTGTGGTGGGTGTGATTGATGTGGTGGGTGTGATAGGTGGTGGGTGTGATAAGTGTGGTGGTTGTGATAGGTGTGGTGGGTTTGATAGGTGTGGTGGGTTTGATAGGTGTGGTGGTTGTGATAGGTGTGGAGGGTGTGATAGCTTTTTGGTGTGATAGGTGTGGTGGGTGTAATAGGTGGTGGATGTGATAGGTGTGGTGGGTGTGATAGGTGTGGCGGGTGTGATAGGTGGTGGGTGTTATAGGTGTGGCGGTTGTGATAGGTGAGGTGGGTGTGTTAGTTGTGGTGGGTGTGATAGCTGGTCGTTATGATAGATTTGGTGGGTGTGATAGGTGTGGTGGGTGTGATAGGTGGTGGGTGTGATAGGTGTGGTGGGTGTGATAGGCGTGGTGGGTGTGATAGGTGGTGTGTGTGATAGGTGTGGTGGGTGTGATAGGTTTGGTGGGTGTGATAGGTGTGGTGGGTGTGATAGGTGTTGGGTGTGATAGGTGGTGGGTGTGATATGTGTGGTGGGTGTGATAGGTGTGGTGGGTGTGATAGGTGTGGTGGGTGTGATAGGTGTGGTGGGTGTGATAGGTGTGTTGGGTTTGATTGGTGTGGTGGGTGTGATAGGTGTGGTGGGTGTGATAGGTGTGGTGGGTGTGAAAGGTGTGTTGGGTGTCATAGGTGTGGTGTGTGTGATAGGTGGTGTGTGTGATAGGTGTGGTTGGTGTGATAGGTGTGGTGGGTGTGATAGGTGTGGTGGGTATGATAGGTGTGGCGGGTGTGATATGTGTGGCGGTGTGATAGGTGGTGGTTGTGATAGGTGGTGAGTGTGATAGGTGTGGTGGCTGTGATAGTTGTGGGTGTGATAGGTGGTGGGTGTGATAGTGGTGGTGGGTGTGATAGGTGGTGGGTGTGATAGGTGTGGTGGGTGTGATAGGTCTGGTGTCTGCGATAGGTGGTGGGTGTCATAGGTGTGGTGGGTGTGATAGGTGTGGCGGTTGTGATAGGTGTGTTGGGTGTTATAGGTGTGGCGGTTGTGACAGGTGTGGAGGGTGTGATAGTTGTGGCGGATGTGATAGGTGTGGCGGGTGTGATAGTTGTGGTGGGTGTTATAGGTTTGGGTGTGATAGGTGTGTCAGGTGTGATAGGTGTGGTGGTAGTGATAGGTGGTGGGTGTGATTGGTGTGGCAGGTGTGATAGGTCTGGTGGATGTGATCGGTTTGGAGGGTGTGAAAGGTGTGGTGGGTGTGATAGGTGTGGTGGGTGTGATAGATGGTGCGTGTGATAGGTGTGGCGGGTGTGATAGGTGTGGCGGGTGTGATAGGTGTGGTGGGTGTGATAGGTGTGGTGTGTGTGATAGGTGTGGTGGGTGTGATAGGTGGTTTGTGTGATAGGTGTGGTGGGTGTGATAGGTGTAGCGGATGTGATAGCTGGTGTGTGTGTTAGGTGTGGTGGGTGTGATAGGTGTGGTGGGTGTGATAGGTGTGGTGGGTGTGATAGGTGTGGTGGGTATGATAGGTGTGCTGGGTGTGATATGTGGTGGGCGTGATAGGTTTTGTGTGTGATAGTTGTTGTGGGTGTGATAGGTGGTGGTTGTAATAGGTGTGGTGGTTGTGATAGGTGGTGTGTGTGATAGGTGTGGTGGGTGTGATAAGTTTGGTGGGTGTGATAGGTTGTGGGTGTGATAGCTGTGGCGGGTGTGATAGCTGTGGCGGGTGTGATAGGTGTGGTGGGTGTGATAGGTGTGGCGTGTGTGATACGTGTGGTGGGTGTGATAGGTGTGGCGGGTGTGATATGTGTGGCGGGTGTGATAGGTGTGGTGGGTGTGATAGGTGGTGGGTGTGATAAGTGTGGTGGGTGTGATAAGTGTGGTGGGTGTGATAGGTGGTGGGTGTTATAGGTGTGGCGGTTGTGATAGTTGAGGTGGGTGTGTTAGTTGTGGTGGGTGTGATAGCTGGTCGTTATGATAGATTTGGTGGGTGTGATAGGTGTGGTGGGTGTGATAGGTGGTGGGTGTGATAGGTGTGGTGGGTGTGATAGGCGTGGTGGGTGTGATAGGTGGTGTGTGTGATAGGTGTGGTGGGTGTGATAGGTTTGGTGGGTGTGATAGGTGTGGTGGGTGTGATAGGTGTTGGGTGTGATAGGTGGTGGGTGTGATATGTGTGGTGGGTGTGATAGGTGTGGTGGGTGTGATAGGTGTGGTGGGTGTGATAGGTGTGGTGGGTGTGATAGGTGTGTTGGGTTTGATTGGTGTGGTGGGTGTGATAGGTGTGGTGGGTGTGATAGGTGTGGTGGGTGTGAAAGGTGTGTTGGGTGTCATAGGTGTGGTGTGTGTGATAGGTGGTGTGTGTGATAGGTGTGGTTGGTGTGATAGGTGTGGTGGGTGTGATAGGTGTGGTGGGTATGATAGGTGTGGCGGGTGTGATATGTGTGGCGGTGTGATAGGTGGTGGTTGTGATAGGTGGTGAGTGTGATAGGTGTGGTGGCTGTGATAGTTGTGGGTGTGATAGGTGGTGGGTGTGATAGTGGTGGTGGGTGTGATAGGTGGTGGGTGTGATAGGTGTGGTGGGTGTGATAGGTCTGGTGTCTGCGATAGGTGGTGGGTGTCATAGGTGTGGTGGGTGTGATAGGTGTGGCGGTTGTGATAGGTGTGTTGGGTGTTATAGGTGTGGCGGTTGTGACAGGTGTGGAGGGTGTGATAGTTGTGGCGGATGTGATAGGTGTGGCGGGTGTGATAGTTGTGGTGGGTGTTATAGGTTTGGGTGTGATAGGTGTGTCAGGTGTGATAGGTGTGGTGGTAGTGATAGGTGGTGGGTGTGATTGGTGTGGCAGGTGTGATAGGTCTGGTGGATGTGATCGGTTTGGAGGGTGTGAAAGGTGTGGTGGGTGTGATAGGTGTGGTGGGTGTGATAGATGGTGCGTGTGATAGGTGTGGCGGGTGTGATAGGTGTGGCGGGTGTGATAGGTGTGGTGGGTGTGATAGGTGTGGTGTGTGTGATAGGTGTGGTGGGTGTGATAGGTGGTTTGTGTGATAGGTGTGGTGGGTGTGATAGGTGTAGCGGATGTGATAGCTGGTGTGTGTGTTAGGTGTGGTGGGTGTGATAGGTGTGGTGGGTGTGATAGGTGTGGTGGGTGTGATAGGTGTGGTGGGTATGATAGGTGTGCTGGGTGTGATATGTGGTGGGCGTGATAGGTTTTGTGTGTGATAGTTGTTGTGGGTGTGATAGGTGGTGGTTGTAATAGGTGTGGTGGTTGTGATAGGTGGTGTGTGTGATAGGTGTGGTGGGTGTGATAAGTTTGGTGGGTGTGATAGGTTGTGGGTGTGATAGCTGTGGCGGGTGTGATAGCTGTGGCGGGTGTGATAGGTGTGGTGGGTGTGATAGGTGTGGCGTGTGTGATACGTGTGGTGGGTGTGATAGGTGTGGCGGGTGTGATATGTGTGGCGGGTGTGATAGGTGTGGTGGGTGTGATAGGTGGTGGGTGTGATAAGTGTGGTGGGTGTGATAGGTGTCGTGGGTCTGATTGGTGGTGGGTGTGATAGATGTGGTGGGTGTGATAGGTGTGGTGGGTGTGATAGGTGGTGCGTGTGATAGGTGTGGTGGGTGTGATAGGTGGTGGGTGTGATAGGTGTGGTGGGTGTGATAGGTCTGGCGGGTGCGATAGGTGGTGGGTGTCATAGTTGTGGTGGGTGTGATAGGTGTGGCGGTTGTGATAGGTGTGGAGGGTGTGATAGTTGTGGCGGGTGTGATAGGTGTGGCGGTTGTGATAGTTGTGGTGGGTGTTATATGTCGTGGGTGTAATAGGTGTGGCGGGTGTGTTAGGTGTGGTGGGTGTGATAGGTGGTGTGTGTGATTGGTGTGGCAGGTGCGATAGGTGTGGTGGGTGTGATCGGTTTGGTCGGTGTGATAGATGGTGCGTGTGATAGGTGTGGCGGGTGTGATAGGTGTGGTGGGTGTGATAGGTGTGGTGGGTGTGATAGTTGTGGAGGGTGTGATAGGTGTGGTGGGTGTGATCGGTGTGGTGGGTGTGATAGGTGGTGGGTGTGATAGGTGTGGTGTGTGTGATAGGTGTGGTGGGTGTGATAGGTGGTGGGTGTGATAGGTGTGGTGGGTGTGATAGGTGTGGTGGGTGTCATAGGTGTGGTGGGTGTGATAGGTGTGGCGGTTGTGATAGGTGTGTTGGGTGTTATAGGTGTGGCGGTTGTGACAGGTGTGGAGGGTGTGATAGTTGTGGCGGATGTGATAGGTGTGGCGGGTGTGATAGTTGTGGTGGGTGTTATAGGTTTGGGTGTGATAGGTGTGGCGGGTGTGATAGGTGTGGCGGGTGTGATAGGTGTGGCGGGTGTGATAGGTGTGGTGGGTGTGATAGGTGTGGTGTGTGTGATAGGTGTGGTGGGTGTGATAGGTGGTTTGTGTGATAGGTGTGGTGGGTGTGATAGGTGTAGCGGATGTGATAGCTGGTGTGTGTGTTAGGTGTGGTGGGTGTGATAGGTGTGGTGGGTGTGATAGGTGTGGCGGGTGTGATAGGTGTGGTGGGTATGATAGGTGTGCTGGGTGTGATATGTGTTGGGCGTGATAGGTTTTGTGTGTGATAGTTGTTGTGGGTGTGATAGGTGGTGGTTGTAATAGGTGTGGTGGTTGTGATAGGTGGTTTGTGTGATAGGTGTGGTGGGTGTGATAAGTTTGGTGGGTGTGATAGGTTGTGGGTGTGATAGCTGTGGCGGGTGTGATAGCTGTGGCGGGGTTGATAGGTGTGGTGGGTGTGATAGGTGTGGCGTGTGTGATACGTGTGGTGGGTGTGATAGGTGTGGCGGGTGTGATATGTGTGGCGGGTGTGATAGGTGTGGTGGGTGTGATAGGTGGTGGGTGTGATAAGTGTGGTGGGTGTGATAGGTGTGGCGGGTGTGATAGGTGTGGTGGGTGTGATAGGTGTGGTGTGTGTGATAGGTGTGGTGGGTGTGATAGGTGGTTTGTGTGATAGGTGTGGTGGGTGTGATAGGTGTAGCGGATGTGATAGCTGGTGTGTGTGTTAGGTGTGGTGGGTGTGATAGGTGTGGTGGGTGTGATAGATGGTGCGTGTGATAGGTGTGGCGGGTGTGATAGGTGTGGCGGGTGTGATAGGTGTGGTGGGTGTGATAGGTGTGGTGTGTGTGATAGGTGTGGTGGGTGTGATAGGTGGTTTGTGTGATAGGTGTGGTGGGTGTGATAGGTGTAGCGGATGTGATAGCTGGTGTGTGTGTTAGGTGTGGTGGGTGTGATAGGTGTGGTGGGTGTGATAGATGGTGCGTGTGATAGGTGTGGCGGGTGTGATAGGTGTGGCGGGTGTGATAGGTGTGGTGGGTGTGATAGGTGTGGTGTGTGTGATAGGTGTGGTGGGTGTGATAGGTGGTTTGTGTGATAGGTGTGGTGGGTGTGATAGGTGTAGCGGATGTGATAGCTGGTGTGTGTGTTAGGTGTGGTGGGTGTGATAGGTGTGGTGGGTGTGATAGGTGTGGTGGGTGTGATAGGTGTGGTGGGTATGATAGGTGTGCTGGGTGTGATATGTGGTGGGCGTGATAGGTTTTGTGTGTGATAGTTGTTGTGGGTGTGATAGGTGGTGGTTGTAATAGGTGTGGTGGTTGTGATAGGTGGTGTGTGTGATAGGTGTGGTGGGTGTGATAAGTTTGGTGGGTGTGATAGGTTGTGGGTGTGATAGCTGTGGCGGGTGTGATAGCTGTGGCGGGTGTGATAGGTGTGGTGGGTGTGATAGGTGTGGCGTGTGTGATACGTGTGGTGGGTGTGATAGGTGTGGCGGGTGTGATATGTGTGGCGGGTGTGATAGGTGTGGTGGGTGTGATAGGTGGTGGGTGTGATAAGTGTGGTGGGTGTGATAAGTGTGGTGGGTGTGATAGGTGGTGGGTGTTATAGGTGTGGCGGTTGTGATAGGTGAGGTGGGTGTGTTAGTTGTGGTGGGTGTGATAGCTGGTCGTTATGATAGATTTGGTGGGTGTGATAGGTGTGGTGGGTGTGATAGGTGGTGGGTGTTATAGGTGTGGTGGGTGTGATAGGTGTGGTGGGTGTGATAGATGGTGCGTGTGATAGGTGTGGCGGGTGTGATAGGTGTGGCGGGTGTGATAGGTGTGGTGGGTGTGATAGGTGTGGTGTGTGTGATAGGTGTGGTGGGTGTGATAGGTGGTTTGTGTGATAGGTGTGGTGGGTGTGATAGGTGTAGCGGATGTGATAGCTGGTGTGTGTGTTAGGTGTGGTGGGTGTGATAGGTGTGGTGGGTGTGATAGGTGTGGTGGGTGTGATAGGTGTGGTGGGTATGATAGGTGTGCTGGGTGTGATATGTGGTGGGCGTGATAGGTTTTGTGTGTGATAGTTGTTGTGGGTGTGATAGGTGGTGGTTGTAATAGGTGTGGTG
Source organism: Carcharodon carcharias (assembly GCF_017639515.1). Classification (NCBI taxonomy): domain Eukaryota; kingdom Metazoa; phylum Chordata; class Chondrichthyes; order Lamniformes; family Lamnidae; genus Carcharodon; species Carcharodon carcharias. The sequence goes on from NC_054468.1 coordinate 234,946,587, forward strand.
GTTGTGATAGGTGGTGTGTGTGATAGGTGTGGTGGGTGTGATAAGTTTGGTGGGTGTGATAGGTTGTGGGTGTGATAGCTGTGGCGGGTGTGATAGCTGTGGCGGGTGTGATAGGTGTGGTGGGTGTGATAGGTGTGGCGTGTGTGATACGTGTGGTGGGTGTGATAGGTGTGGCGGGTGTGATATGTGTGGCGGGTGTGATAGGTGTGGTGGGTGTGATAGGTGGTGGGTGTGATAAGTGTGGTGGGTGTGATAGGTGTCGTGGGTCTGATTGGTGGTGGGTGTGATAGATGTGGTGGGTGTGATAGGTGTGGTGGGTGTGATAGGTGGTGCGTGTGATAGGTGTGGTGGGTGTGATAGGTGGTGGGTGTGATAGGTGTGGTGGGTGTGATAGGTCTGGCGGGTGCGATAGGTGGTGGGTGTCATAGTTGTGGTGGGTGTGATAGGTGTGGCGGTTGTGATAGGTGTGGAGGGTGTGATAGTTGTGGCGGGTGTGATAGGTGTGGCGGTTGTGATAGTTGTGGTGGGTGTTATATGTCGTGGGTGTAATAGGTGTGGCGGGTGTGTTAGGTGTGGTGGGTGTGATAGGTGGTGTGTGTGATTGGTGTGGCAGGTGCGATAGGTGTGGTGGGTGTGATCGGTTTGGTCGGTGTGATAGATGGTGCGTGTGATAGGTGTGGCGGGTGTGATAGGTGTGGTGGGTGTGATAGGTGTGGTGGGTGTGATAGTTGTGGAGGGTGTGATAGGTGTGGTGGGTGTGATCGGTGTGGTGGGTGTGATAGGTGGTGGGTGTGATAGGTGTGGTGTGTGTGATAGGTGTGGTGGGTGTGATAGGTGGTGGGTGTGATAGGTGTGGTGGGTGTGATAGGTGTGGTGGGTGTCATAGGTGTGGTGGGTGTGATAGGTGTGGCGGTTGTGATAGGTGTGTTGGGTGTTATAGGTGTGGCGGTTGTGACAGGTGTGGAGGGTGTGATAGTTGTGGCGGATGTGATAGGTGTGGCGGGTGTGATAGTTGTGGTGGGTGTTATAGGTTTGGGTGTGATAGGTGTGGCGGGTGTGATAGGTGTGGCGGGTGTGATAGGTGTGGCGGGTGTGATAGGTGTGGTGGGTGTGATAGGTGTGGTGTGTGTGATAGGTGTGGTGGGTGTGATAGGTGGTTTGTGTGATAGGTGTGGTGGGTGTGATAGGTGTAGCGGATGTGATAGCTGGTGTGTGTGTTAGGTGTGGTGGGTGTGATAGGTGTGGTGGGTGTGATAGGTGTGGCGGGTGTGATAGGTGTGGTGGGTATGATAGGTGTGCTGGGTGTGATATGTGTTGGGCGTGATAGGTTTTGTGTGTGATAGTTGTTGTGGGTGTGATAGGTGGTGGTTGTAATAGGTGTGGTGGTTGTGATAGGTGGTTTGTGTGATAGGTGTGGTGGGTGTGATAAGTTTGGTGGGTGTGATAGGTTGTGGGTGTGATAGCTGTGGCGGGTGTGATAGCTGTGGCGGGTGTGATAGGTGTGGTGGGTGTGATAGGTGTGGCGTGTGTGATACGTGTGGTGGGTGTGATAGGTGTGGCGGGTGTGATATGTGTGGCGGGTGTGATAGGTGTGGTGGGTGTGATAGGTGGTGGGTGTGATAAGTGTGGTGGGTGTGATAGGTGTCGTGGGTCTGATAGGTGGTGGGTGTGATAGATGTGGTGGGTGTGATAGGTGTGGTGGGTGTGATAGGTGGTGCGTGTGATAGGTGTGGTGGGTGTGATAGGTGGTGGGTGTGATAGGTGTGGTGGGTGTGATAGGTCTAGCGGGTGCGATAGGTGGTGGGTGTCATAGTTGTGGTGGGTGTGATAGGTGTGGCGGTTGTGATAGGTGTGTTGGGTGTAATAGGTGCGGCGGTTGTGACAGGTGTGGAGGGTGTGATAGTTGTGGCGGGTGTGATAGGTGTGGCGGTTGTGATAGTTGTGGTGGGTGTTATATGTCGTGGGTGTAATAGGTGTGGCGGGTGTGTTAGGTGTGGTGGGTGTGAAAGGTGGTGGGTGTGATTGGTGTGGCACGTGCGATAGGTGTGGTGGGTGTGATCGGTTTGGTCGGTGTGATAGATGGTGCGTGTGATAGGTGTGGCGGGTGTGATAGGTGTGGTGGGTGTGATAGGTGTGGTGGGTGTGATAGTTGTGGAGGGTGTGATAGGTGTGGTGGGTGTGATCGGTGTGGTGGGTGTGATAGGTGGTGGGTGTGATAGGTGTGGTGTGTGTGATAGGTGTGGTGGGTGTGATAGGTGGTGGGTGTGATAGGTGTGGTGGGTGTGATAGGTGTGGTGGGTGTGATAGGTGTGGTGGGTGTGATATGTGGTGGGCGTGATAGGTGTTGTGTGTGATAGTTGTGGTGGGTGTGATAGGTGGTGGTTGTAATAGGTGTGGTGGTTGTGATAGGTGGTGTGTGATAGGTGTGGTGGGTGTGATAGGTTTGGTGGGTGTGATAGGTTGTGGGTGTGATAGGTGTGGTGGGTGTGATAGTTGGTGCGTGTGATAGGTGTGATGGGTGTGATAGGTTGTGGGTGTGATAGGTGTGGCGGGTGTGATAGGTGTGGCGGGTGTGATAGGTGTAGCCGGTGTGATAGGTGTGGTGGGTGTGATAGGTGTGGTGGGTGTGATATTTGGTGGGCGTGATAGGTCTGGTGGGTGTGATTGATGTGGTGGGTGTGATAGGTGGTGGGTGTGATAAGTGTGGTGGTTGAGATAGGTGTGGTTGGTGTGCTAGCTGGTGGGTGTGATAGGTGTGGTGGGTGTGATAGGTGGTGGGTGTGATAGATGTGGTGTGTGTGATAGGTGTGGTCAGTGTGATAGGTGTGGTGGGTGTGATAGGTGGTGGGTGTGATAGTTGGTGGGTGTGATAAGTGGTGGGTGTGACAGGTGGTGGGTGTGATAGGTTTTGCGTGTGATACGTGTGGTGGGTGTGATAGGTGTGGTGGGTGTGATAGGTGTGGTGTGTGTGATAGGTGGTGGGTGTGATAGGTGGTGGGTGTGATAGGTGTGGTGGGTGTGATAGGTGGTGGGTGTGATAGGTGTGGTGGGTGTGATAGGTGTGGTGGGTGTGATAGGTGGTGGGTGTGATAGGTGTGGTGGGTGTGATAGGTGGTGGGTGTGATAGGTGTGGGGGGTGTGATAGGTGTGGTGTGTGTGATAGGTGTGGTCAGTGTGATAGGTGTGGTGGGTGTGACAGGTGGTGGGTGTGATAGGTTTTGCGTGTGATACGTGTGGTGGGTGTGATAGGTGTGGTGGGTGTGATAGGTGTGGTGTGTGTGATAGGTGGTGGGTGTGATAGGTGGTGGGTGTGATAGGTGTGGTGGGTGTGATAGGTGGTGGGTGTGATAGGTGTGGTGGGTGTGATAGGTGTGGTGGGTGTGATAGGTGGTGGGTGTGATAGGTGTGGTGGGTGTGATAGGTGGTGGGTGTGATAGGTGTGGGGGGTGTGATAGGTGTGGTGTGTGTGATAGATGGTGGGTGTGATAGGTGTGGTGGGTGTGATAGGTGGTGGGTGTGATAGGTGTGGTGGGTGTGATAGGTGTGGTGGGTTTGATAGGTGGTGGGTTTGATAGGTGTGGTGGGTGTGATAGGTGGTGGGTGTGATAGGTGTGGTGGGTGTGATAGGTGTTGTGGGTGTGATAGGTGGTGTTTGTGATAGGTGTGGCGGGTGTGATAGGTGTGGCTGGTGTGTTAGGTGGTGGGTGTTATAGGTGTGGCGGGTGTGATAGGTGACGTGGGTGTGTTAGGTGTGGTGGGTTTGATAGCTGGTGGTTATGATAGGTTTGGTGGGTGTGATAGGTGTGGTGGGTGTGATAGGTGTGGCGGGTTTGATAGGTGTGGTTGGTGTGATAGGTGTTGTGGGTGTGATAAGTGTGGTTGTTGTGATAGGTGGTGGGTGTGATAGGTGTGGTGTGTGTGATACGTGTGGTGGGTGTGATGGGTGTGGTGGGTGTGATAGGTGTTGGGTGTGATAGGTGTTGGGTGTGATAGGTGGTGCGTGTGATAGGTGTGGTGGGTGTGATAGGTGTTGGGTGTGATAGGTGGTGTGTGTGATAGGTGTGGTGGGTGTGATAGGTGGTGGGTGTGATAGTTGGTTGGTGTGATAAGTGGTGGGTGTGACAGGTGGTGGGTGTGATAGGTTTTGCGTGTGATACGTGTGGTGGGTGTGATAGGTGTGGTGGGTGTGATAGGTGTGGTGTGTGTGATAGGTGGTGGGTGTGATAGGTGGTGGGTGTGATAGGTGTGGTGGGTGTGATAGGTGGTGGGTGTGATAGGTGTGGTGGGTGTGATAGGTGTGGTGGGTGTGATAGGTGGTGGGTGTGATAGGTGTGGTGGGTGTGATAGGTGGTGGGTGTGATAGGTGTGGGGGGTGTGATAGGTGTGGTGTGTGTGATAGATGGTGGGTGTGATACGTGTGGTGGGTGTGATAGGTGGTGGGTGTGATAGGTGTGGTGGGTGTGATAGGTGTGGTGGGTTTGATAGGTGGTGGGTGTGATAGGTGTGGTGGGTGTGATAGGTGGTGGGTGTGATAGGTGTGGTGGGTGTGATAGGTGTTGTGGGTGTGATAGGTGGTGTTTGTGATAGGTGTGGTGGGTGTGATAGGTAGTGGGTGTGATAGGTGTGGCGGGTGTGATAGGTGTGGCTGGTGTGTTAGGTGGTGGGTGTTATAGGTGTGGCGGGTGTGATAGGTGACGTGGGTGTGTTAGGTGTGGTGTGTTTGATAGCTGGTGGTTATGATAGGTTTGGTGGGTGTGATAGGTGTGGTGGGTGTGATAGGTGTGGCGGGTTTGATATGTGTGGTTGGTGTGATAGGTGTTGTGGGTGTGATAAGTGTGGTTGTTGTGATAGGTGGTGGGTGTGATAGGTGTGGTGTGTGTGATACGTGTGGTGGGTGTGATGGGTGTGGTGGGTGTGATAGGTGGTGGGTGTGATAGGTGGTGCGTGTGATAGGTGGTGCGTGTGATAGGTGTGGTGGGTGTGATAGGTGGTGCGTGTGATAGGTGTGGTGGGTGTGATAGGTGTTGGGTGTGATAGGTGGTGTGTGTGATAGGTGTGGTGGGTGTGATAGGTGTGGTGGGTGTGATAGGTGTGGTGTGTGTGATAGGTGGTGGGTGTGATAGGTGTGGTGGGTGTGATAGGTGTGGTGGGTGTGATAGGTGGTGGGTGTGATAGGTGTGGTGGGTGTGATAGGTGTGGTGGGTGTGATAGGTGTTGGGTGTGATAGGTGGTGGGTGTGATAGGTGTGGTGGGTGTGATAGGTGTGGTGGGTGTGATAGGTGTGGTGTGTGTGATAGGTGGTGGGTGTGATAGGTGTGGTGGGTGTGATAGGTGTGGTGGGTGTGATAGGTGGTGGGTGTGATAGGTGTGGTGGGTGTGATAGGTGTGGTGGGTGTGATAGGTGTGGTGGGTGTGATAGGTGTGGTGGGTGTGATAGGTGTGGTGGGTGTGATAGGTGGTGGGTGTGATAGGTGTGGTGGGTGTGATAGGTGTGGTGGGTGTGATAGGTGGTGGGTGTGATAGGTGTGGTGGGTGTGATAGGTGGTGGGTGTGATAGGTTGTGGGTGTGATAGGTGTGGTGGGTGTGATAGGTGTCGGATGTAGTAAATATCGTGGGACTTACTTGACGATGGAACGAGGACAGGTGGTGATCTTGCCCTCAGGTCGCTGAGCACAGGCCTTTATTATGTGGGATGTGGGGCTGAGTGAGCAGCAGCATTGTCCACCGCTCAGCCCTTGTTTACTGGCCTCAGGGGTGCTGGGGGATGGGGCAAACTGAGTCCTGGCCCCAGAGGCGACTGCTGTGGAGGGGGGGATCGCTCTAGTGCTGCTGCGGTGCTGCATCCATGTACAGACGATCGAGGTAAGGGGTAGGGTAGGTGAGGGAAGTGGCCACGCAGTAGGAACACCTGTATAAACCTCTGCAACTGAGACAGTCCAGGCGCAGCCGCAGTGATATGACTGGGGTCAGACTCCCAGCCTGCCTGCCCATGCAAGCAATGCCGAGGCACCAAAGGACCACCAAGCACTCCAGACCTTACCCCCACCCAATCCCCCAGCACCCCCCCGGCTCACACTGCGAGTCCATGACCACTTCATTGGACCGCGGAACAGTTGGGCTGCACACGTTGTACAATCTCCTCATCAACGCCGGCCATGTAGCAGTCACTGCTGGAGGTGCTCACAGCCCCTTTGCAATCTCAGCATCCTGATTTGGAGTTGTCTCCCCCAGGTTGCAGGCTGACAGGGCAGCCATACAGCGCACTCACCTGCGGCCATCCAAGGAGGGGCCAGCATTCTCCAGGAAGCGTTAAGGGGCCATCACACTGGCCAGGAAAGGTGCTAAGTTCACCCGTGCTAACCATCTCTCTCTCTCTCTCTCTTCCATGCCACAGGAGGGTCACATCAGGAGTATGGAGCCTGGTGACCTAGCTGTATGGAGCCTGGTGACCTAGCTGTATGCCTGATGGCCTACAGAGACTGTAGAAGATGGAGGAGAGAGCAACTGAAGCTCTTGCTGTTCAAAGGCACGAACAGCAACCTCAGGAGGAAGGGGCTGCTGGAGTTCCCACACACATTGTCCAGGAGCAGAAGCGAGCCGTGGCTGGTCAGCACCTAGCGACACCCAGGGTCCATGCCGTCTGTCAATCACGCAGATGACCAACAACCAGTGTCACCGACGGCTGCGCATATCCTAGGAACCTGGTTTCTCACGTCTGCTACTTACTGCAGGGCTTTGCGCCAAGGGGACATGGAGGGCATCCACTGCCAGTGGCTGTGGAAGTGACCACAGTGCTCAATTTCTATGCCAATGGCTCCTTTCGGGGCTCCACAGGTGACCCCTGTGGGATTTCACAATCTGCCACCCACAGATGTATCCATGAGGTCATGGATGCCATCTTCTCCATGACACTCAACTTTGTGCATTTCTCCCAGGACTGGGACAGCCAGGATGCAAGGGCCATTGGATTTGCCCAGATCTCGGGATTCCCACAGGTGCAGGGTGCGATCGACTGTACCCATGTGGCCCTCAGGTCTCCATCGCTACACTCAGTGACTTCTTCAACCGCAGGGGCTTCCACTCACTGAACGTGCAGCTGGGGTGCGACCTCCAGAAACACATCCTGTAGGTGTGCGCACGGTTTCCAGTGAGTGTGCACGATGCCTACATCCTGAGTCCCTCACAGATCCCTGGAGTCTTCCAGGGTCCACAGAAGCTGCAGGGATGGACTCTTGGGGACAAGGGCTACCCACAGAGGATGTGGCTGATGACACGCGTGCGGTGGCCTCAGACTGCAGAAGAGCAAAGGTATAACAAGGCTCATGCTGCAAATCACAACTTGGTGGAGCAGACCATCGGGGTGTTAAAATGAGGTTCTGGTGCTTGGACCGGTCTGATGGAGCCCTGCAATACAGTCCGCAGAGGGTGTCACACATCATCATTGTCTGCTGCACCCTTTACAACCTGGCGCTGTAATGGGGAGAGGAGCTGGCTGAGAAGGAGATGGAGGAGCTGCATATCTCCTCCAATGAGGACAACACGGAGAGGATGAGGGATCCTCGGAGGCAACGATGACGGGGATGAGACCCTCGCACTGACTAGACGACGCAGGCACGCTCGGGAGACCCTCATAGCTGCTAGATTTGTGAAGGATGATGACAATGTAATGAGGTGACCCCATAGATCCTCACATCACAATTGTGAATGTTTGACTCCAGTCTGGCTTATCTCAGCGCCAATACCCCCTGTAAGAATGCTCCTGTCATGGAAACACAGTGGAGAGCCTAATAGTCGGTCGATCGCAGGAGAATGATGACAACGTGCAGTGAGGACACTCCAAAGATCTTCACGTAGCCTCTCAGAATGTCCGACTCATGTCGGGATGAGGGCAACTCACTTGCGCTCCATGATCAGGGTGATATCATAGAGACGCAGCCATGAAACTTTAGAAGCACCTGTTGATTTGTCCGTCTTCAGCACCTGAACCCTTCAGGAGCACAATGTCACTGGTCACAGATGCTGAAGAGATGGGGTCCAGCCCCTTCTTAAAGGTGCTGAGAGCACACAGAGAGAATGAGAGAACTCTGTGGTGCCTGCCCACTACATTCTGGCAGCAATGACCAGCACCGCCGAGGTGCAGGCATCAGTAATGTTCCCAGTGAGTGTGAGGCTGGACCATCACTGTGGTCTGAAGGCTGCACAGACACAGGGAAGAGGCCCTGGACTGAGACACCTGCCTTTATCTTGTGCAGAAAGGTTTCACATCTGAGTGACAAGAACACTGCTCATCAGAACAAGGAGCCACAGGCAGGGAGACATTCTTGACAGTTTACTGACAATAGTGAATCGTACATACAAGTGATTAACATCCGTGCCCAGGCTGTGCAACTAATCTCCTTAACTGCTCTAACCCTACCTCCAGATCCTGGTGCTCCCCGGACATCCACAGTGGAGGTGGGGGCAGCTGCTGACTGTGACGCCCTGTCCGTAATGACTTTGGTGGGTGTCCTCTGGAGGGCCGAGACCTGGAGAGCCCCGGCCTGCTTTCAGGGTCCTGCTGTGTGGCAGTGGCACCCTCCTCGGCCTGTGGAGCTGGATCTGCGGAGGTCACAGGAAGAGGGGATTCAGATGGGCCGGACACTCCCGGAGTCACCTGGGTGGATGGCCCCAGAGTGTGGACCTGCTGACCCTCCTCCCTATGGGTGCCCAAGGGCCCCTGGCTGACTCTGTGAGTGAAGGGGTAGCTGGAGTGAGAACGAGCTGCCCCACACCCCTCTCGCGTACACTCTGTTGGAGACCAGCTATGGTATCAGCGATGGAGTTGAGCCCGTGCAGCAGTGCAGGAGTGACGTCCTGGACCAAGGTCTCCATGGCGGCCGCCATCCTGCCAGTGTTGACCTCGATGCGTAGGCAATGCCGGCGCTATCACCTCAGCCTGAAGACGGACGGACAGACTCCTCCATCGTGCCTTGCAATCTGAGGAGTGCAGCGGACTTCCTGATGTTCCTGAGCTTGTCTTTGCAGCTCCAGCAACTGTGACATGACCGAGTCCAGAGGCTCCTCATCTGACTCAGACTCAGCAACGTTCTGGCCTCCAGCAGCTCCTCCGAGTGCCGGGGACCTGGGAACTCCCTGCCGCTGCCTGCTGTGGACCAGACATTGTGAAGTGCTGATCAGATTATGATCCTCTGTCTATTCTAAAGCTAGGTCATATTGAGGTGTGTATCTCTACACTGGTGGGAGGATGTGGGTGACAGGACTTCGAGGAGGGTGCCTTCAGATTCCCCTTTGGAGGTTTCTTCGGGGTTTGATTGGAGGTCCTGGATCATGGGCTCTGTCGGCTGTTTCCCAGATGTGCCTGCGGAAGCAAGGGGAGATAATGAGTGCCTGGCAGTGGCCTGTGAAAGAGGACACATCACTCACAGCGTGGATGTCTGATGGATGTTGCACTGCTGGATCCTCACCTGGTAGAGCAGCACCAACCTCACTGTCAGCACAGAACCGGTCCCGGTCATCGCCGGCCAGCTGGATGGCTCTGTTTTCTAATTCTGTAAGGACCTTGATTTTGGGCATTCCACCACCAGTCTGTGACCTCTCTCTGTTGTGTGCCAGCTTGTCCTGCATGGATAGAGACGGAGAGAGTGTAAGCAAGACACCTGCCGGGCCAGATGGTAAGTATACCTGGCCTGTGTGGGTGGTGAGTGGTCCCATGGACAGGATGAGGACAATGACGGTGTGTGTGTGAGAGAGTGAATGGTGATGTCCCTCGCACTGGCAGTGAGCGAGGGCCCTGTGGGTGTGTGATGGGTTTGTGTGTGTGTGTGAGTTGGGAGTGATGAAAAGAGTGACTTACCCTGGGGAATGGAGGAGATCATTCATCCTCTTGCGGCACTGGGTGGCTGTCCTCCTCTGCAGGACATTCGCACTGACCACCACCTCCCAAGTCGGGTTGGTGACATTGCTGCCCATCCTGTGGCCAGAGCAGGGGGGGTAGAGCACATCCTGGCAGCCTCTATAATATCCAGCACTTGCTCGAGGGACTTGTTGTTGAAGCGGGAGGGGGCTGCAGTCTTTCTCCCTTTGCTGGCCGTGTCTCCCAGGCAGCGGTGCTGAGCTGGTGGTGATGAGCACTTTCCTGGCGGCTGCCATATAAAGATAGCGGCTGGTGTGATGTAACAGCGGGGTGATGGCAAGAGGAGAATGAGATCCCTCTCGCCAGGGAAATGACGTGTTTCACGCCAGTGAATATATAATGAGGCGAATTCAGGAAGAAACAGCGTGAAAACCCGCCATATTCATCAGCGGGTAGGACGCCATTCCTCCCGCCCATTACTGCACTTGGTGCAATTCTGGGAAATTCAGCCCTGTCTCTGTAATGCCTATTAGGTTATTCATATTTATCACTGCGTGTGCTAACCATTCATCCCTTTTGTTACAAATATAGATACAGGGCCTTAATTTCGGTTTCTTGTAAAACATTTTTGCAATCTCTGGCCTTATCTGCTGTTGCAGTCTTGTGTCTGGGTGATCTGTCTCTTCCTGTCTGCTCCAGTTCTCATTGCCCAAGTTGCTGTTCTGCTGTGTCACTTTGATATTTTCCTTTACTTCACCTCCTCTCGCTTGATCTCTTCCCCCCCACTATTTAGTTTAAAGTTCTCTCTCCCGCCCTAGTTATATAATTCGCCAGAACACTGTCAGATTGTGGACCACTGCTCTTTTTGATATATATTTTAGTGACCTGGATTTTAGGATACGAGCCATAATTTCAAAGAATGCAGATGATATGAAATGTAGACATGGAGACAATCAGGGGGTAGCAGCTGGCTTCAGGGTGCCATATGCAGTTTTGTGAAATGAGGAGACGCAAGGCAGATCCAAATTAACGCTGGGAAGTGAGAAGAGGGAGGGGAGGGAGTGTGAAGAGGGAGGGGAGGGGAGGAAGCAGAGGGTCCCCATCCCTACATTAAATGATCAAATCATTGATGTTCCTGGTCCCCAGATAGCCTATATCCCAGCCTTGACCCATGACCCTGAACCCCTGATTCCTTGACTCCTGACCCACAGCCCTATTCTAACCAATAACAGGAAGACTGGAGGAGAAAGGACAGGGGGTGAGTGGTTAGAGGCAGATAGTAACCCAGTGTAATGGAAGAGATGCTGGTACTTACAGTGAGGTAGCTGTGGACTGGTCTTGTGGATGGTAGCAGGTGTGTAATCCTTATGTTGTGCAGCCGTCAATGCACATTGGCACGGTGTTTCGCTATCTGTAACACACAATGTTAGTGCAGCGTCTCTAACTGGTTCCACCTCTCGTTGTTGTGGAGAATTGTAAAGGCCCAACATCTTCCCGATGAACAATGTGGATAATGGTCATCGTCATGTGACCTGGTGGCGCGACCCACGGGAACGAGACCACTCAGCTCAGATCTGACAAACCCACATTGCGAGCAGAATCTTCCCCATCCCACAGAGGTGGGGTTGAAGGGGGGACTGGGAGAAAAGATGTGGTTAATGGTGTTGGCTGTCACCCTCCTGCCAGATAACCATTAGAAAACTATTGAGGGGAATGGGGAGGACTCCACTGGGATATCCCCAACTTCCCAGTGGCCTCCGGCCAAGGATCGAGCCCACCAATTCCATGGAGATGGTTTCCCAGTGGAAGGCTGGAACCGGAGGTTCCATGACCCAGTGACAGGGTCGAGGGCAGGGAGGCTGTATTCATGGCCCAAACAATCCCTGGGGAGGGGTTTTCCCTCTGCTTGGAGGAGCCCACTGGCTTCAGCCCTTAGCAATATTGATTTGGATGCAGGGCCTCTGAGAGGGTCTCCATTTTGAGGCAGCCTCATGGTTTCCTTTCGGCCCGAACTGTGCCCACCAATCCCAGTGGGGCAGCCAGCTTCCCAGAGCTCTGGGACGAATCTGATTGGGCCTGCAGCCTTAGGAACCTGCCCACAGTTTTTTAATTAGACTGAGCTCAGAATCTTAATTGGCTAATATCAGGAAGCTGGTGCAGGACCCACTGGGAACAGAATCTGTGTTGTCCCCAATGGAAGAACATTATCAAAGGTAATAAATATTTCTCCTTGAAGTCTCTGACCCCTGTCTGATTATTTTAGTCTTGATGTCATTGACGCTGAGGTTGCTCAGAGGGATACCTGATCTGCCAAGAATAAATGACCCACGTGGGACACAAGTGTAATGATTAATCCAGGAATTAAAGTCTCACTAAGAAGAAATACAGAGATTACAACACCCAGGATGTGATGTAGCTCAGGCACACTCTGACTCCCTTTAGTCCTGACAGTCAGACATCCTCTTTGAAAGCAGCTCTGATAATAAAGCTCTGTTTGCAGTTGGTTTGTACCGGGAGGTGGTTCAGTGGTAGCATTAGGATCATGGGCACAGGATGAGGCCATTCGGCCCTTTGAGCATGTTCTTCAATTCTATCAGATCATGACTGATCCTAACTCCATCTATCCTGACACACTAACATTTCCCAAAGGGCAGCACAGAGTCGGTGGATAGTGAGCTATCACAGGGGACCCTGCTGCAGAGCCAGTGAGACCCCAAGTAGGTCACCGTGGAGGTGTTGTGTGAGGCCCACGTTTGAGTGGTACTGAGATATAGTGAGGATGATACATACACTGTAGGAATGTCTGACACGCTGTTTGTTCAGGAGGCCCTGGCATGCTTTGTGCTGGTAACTCCAACAGAGGCCAGGAGGCCTCCATCTGATCATCTGTGGAAAGTGAAGATAGAAAGCAGTCATTACAAGTGGTGAGCTGGACTCCAGGATCAGGCACTGACCAATCCTAGACTTCAAACTAAAGCCTATCAGTTTTAAGCATCATTGTGGATGAGACAATATGGAGTGCTGGATTCAGATCAGGGTACAGTAGTTACTAATTATTTTCCTAAGCTAGAAATTGGATTAGTAATTTGAGTAATAGTTGGGATAGTAATTAAATTAATAAGTGAACAAGTAAAGCTGAGGAGAAGCTCAATTTTGCAACATGGACAGTTTGAGAATTTGAATTCAATTTCAAAAAATCTGGAAATAAGAAGCTGCTCTCAGTAGAAGTGACTGAGCAGCTAATGGATTGTCAGAAAAAACTCGCCAGGTTCATTAATGTCCCTCAGGGAAGTAAATCTGCTGTCTTTACACAGGCTATGTCTATATGTGACTCCAGAACCACACCTACTAGCTTAACTCTAACCCGCCCTCTGAAGTGGCCTCACAACCCAGTCAATTACTATTTCCCACTCAGAGCATCACTAATGGTGGCTCCATTTCTGCTCAACACACACCCCAAGGTTCCCTGGGATTCAGAAGCGATGGGTCAGTGGGGATTTATCTGCGGTGGGTGAGTGGGGATTTACCTGTGGTGGGTGAGTGGGGATTTACCTGTGGTGGGTGAGTGGGGATTTACCCGTGATGGGTGAATGGGGATTTACCTGCGGTGGGTCAGTGGGGATTTACCTGTGGTGGGTCAGTGGGGATTTACCTGTGGTGGGTCAGTGGGGATTTACCTGTGATGGGTGAGTGGGGATTTACCCGTGATGGGTGAATGGGGATTTACCTGTGTTGGGTCAGTGGGGATTTACCTGTGATTGGTGAGTGGGGATTTACCCACGGTGGGTCAGTGGGGATTTACCTGTGGTGGGTGAGTGGGGATTTACACGCGATGGGTCAATGGGGATTTACCTGTGATGGGTCAGTGGGGATTTAGCTGTGATGGGTGAGTGGGGATTTACCTACGGTGGGTCAGTGGGGATTTACCTGTGGTGGGTGAGTGGGGATTTACACGTGATGGGTCAATGGGGATTTACCTGTGATGGGACAGTGGGGATTTACCTGCGGTGGGTCAGTGGGGATTTACCTACGATGGGTCAGTGGGGATTTACCTGCGGTGGGTCAGTGGGGATTTACCTGTGATGGGTCAGTGGGGATTTACCTATGATGGGTGAGTGGGGATTTACCTGTGATGGGTCAGTGGGGATTTAGCTGTGATGGGTGAGTGGGGATTTACCTGTGATTGGGGAGTGGGGATTTACCTGCGATGGGTCAGTGGGGATTTACCTGTGATTGGTGAGTGGGGATTTACCTGCGATGGGTCAGTGGGGATTTACCTGTGATGGGTGAGTGGGGATTTACTTGTGATGGGTCAGTGGGGATTTACCTGTGATGGGTGAGTGGGAATTTACCTGTGGTGGGTCAGTGGGGATTTACCTGTGATGGGTCAGTGGGGACTTACTTGTGATGGGTCAGTGGGGATTTACCTGTGGTGGGTGAGTGGGGATTTACCTGTGATGGGTGAGTGGGGATTTACTCGTGATGGGTGAATGGGGATTTACCTGTGTTGGGTCAGTGGGGATTTACCTGTGATTGGTGAGTGGGGATTTACCTGTGATGGGTCAGTGGGGATTTACCTGTGGTGGGTGAGTGGGGATTTACAAGCGATGGGTCAATGGGGATTTACCTGTGATGGATCAGTGGGGATTTAGCTGTGATGGGTGAGTGGGGATTTACTTACGGTGGGTCATTGGGGATTTACCTGTGGTGGGTGAGTGGGGATTTACACGCGATGGGTCAATGGGGATTTACCTGTGATGGGTCAGTGGGGATTTACCTATGATGCGTGAGTGGGGATTTACCTGTGATGGGTCAGTGGGGATTTAGCTGTGATGGGTGAGTGGGGATTTACCTGTGATTGGTGAGTGGGGATTTACCTGTGATGGGTCAGTGGGGATTTACCTGTGATGGTGAGTGGGGATTTACCTGCGATGGGTCAGTGGGGATTTACCTGTGATGGGTGAGTGGGGATTTACTTGTGATGGGTCAGTGGGGATTTACCTGTGATGGGTGAGTGGGGATTTACCTGTGGTGGGTCAGTGGGGATTTACCTGTGATGGGTCAGTGGGGATTTACCTATGATGGGTGAGTGGGGATTTACCTATGGTGGGTCAGTGGGGATTTACCTACGGTGGGTGAGTGGGGATTTACCTGTGATGGTTGAGTGGGGATTTACCTGTGATGGGTGTTTGGGGATTTACCTGTGGGGGTCAGTGGGGATTAACTGCGGTGGGTCAGTGGGGATTTACCTGTGATGGGTCAGTGGGGATTTACCTGTGATGGGTCAGTGGGGATTTACCTGTGGTGGGTCAGTGGGGATTTACCTGTGGTGGGTCAGTGAGGATTTACCCGTGATGGGTGAGTGGGGATTTACCTGTGATGGGTCAGTGGGGATTTACCTGTGATGGGTCAGTGGGGATTTAGCTGTGATGGGTCAGTGGGGATTTACCTGTGATGGGTCAGTGGGGATTTAGCTGTGATGGGTCAGTGGGGATTTACCTGTGATGGGTCAGTGGGGATTTAGCTGTGATGGGTCAGTGGGGATTTACCTGTGATGAGTCAGTGGGGATTTAGCTGTGATGGGTGAGTGGGGATTTACCTGTGATGGGTCAGTGGGGATTTACCTGTGATGGGTGAGTGGGGATTTACCTGTGATGGGTCAGTGAGGATTTACCCGTGATGGGTGAGTGGGGATTTACCCGTGATGGGTGAGTGGGGATTTACCTGTGATGGGTCAGTGGGGATTTACCTGTGATGGGTCAGTGGGGATTTAGCTGTGATGGGTCAGTGGGGATTTACCTGTGATGGGTCAGTGGGGATTTAGCTGTGATGGGTCAGTGGGGATTTACCTGTGATGAGTCAGTGGGGATTTAGCTGTGATGGGTGAGTGGGGATTTACCTGTGATGGGTCAGTGGGGATTTACCTGTGATGGGTGAGTGGGGATTTACCTGTGATGGGTCAGTGGGCATTTACCTACGGTGGGTGAGTGGGGATTTACCTGTGATGGTTGAATGGGGATTTACCTGTGATGGGTGAGTGGGGATTTACCTATGGTGGGTCAGTGGGGATTTACCTGCAATGTGTCCGTTCCCTGCGCCATGTGATGTGCTTTTCACCAGTTGGCTTTTCACCAGATTTGAAAGATCTGCGACTGTCCTGCTGAGATCAGTGAGTTTCACATCCACTGTTAACTGTGTGTGTGAGAGGACCTGTGGAGCTGTCGCCATCTTAGCGTTGTGATATTCCTAAACAGACAGACAGATTTTGGTATAATATTCGCAAAGAGACAGACCGGCAGACATCGTTTGAGAATTACCAAACTAATCGTACCACCAGTGGCGGCCTTGCCTTCAGTTACTTGGACCCCAAGCTCTGGAATCCCCACCCCCCCCTCCCCCTACACCTCTCCACCTCACTACCTCTCCATCTCTCTACCTCACTCCTCTTTTTGGACACTCATTAAAACCTACATCTTGATCAAATCTTTAGACATTTGTGCTAATGTCTTCCTACATGGTTTGGTGTCAAATTCTAGTCTGAAAACACTCCTGTGAAGCATCAGGGACTGATAACAGCACAAGTAGTTATTATAACAATAATTCACACTTAGGTTCAATCCCCACACATCCGGGATTAATCCCAGCACAACCAGAGTCAACCCCCACAGATCTAGGTTCAAGGTTCAATCTCCAGTGACTGAGGCTCAATCCCCACAGACCCAAAGTCAATCCCCACAGACCCAGATCAATCCCCACAGACTCACTTCAATCCACAAAGACCTGGGTTTGATCCCCACAGACTTAGGCCTGATCTCCACAAAACCAGGATCAATCCCCATAGACCCAGACTTAACTCCCACAGGACCATGATTAATCCCCACAAAAACCAGGATCAATCCCCACAGACTCAAACCCAATCTCCACAGAACCAGGATCAATCCCCACAGAGCAGGTTTCATTGGTGCTGCTCACTGGTGAAGGTTGGTCCAGCACCAATGGATCCAAATGATGAGCTGCGTCATGGGCTCAGGTGTTGCATGTCCTTGGGGAGGTGCTGTACAGAGCGAGGGATTTACAGGTATCCTATTACCTGGATGAGTTGGAAGTTGTCAGTAATCCTGGAGATTGCTTCAAGCTGCTGTTTCTCCTGGTTTAGCTCCATGCACTTGTGTTCCATTTGGTTCATGAACCTGTTGGCCTGGCTAATACCATTTCTCTGATCCATGTTGATCATCTCAATCACTTCCCTCTGGGCCTGCTCTACGTTTTCTATCAGCTCTGCAAAGTTCTGCAAAATGTCAGACTTCAGCCTTCCGTGGAACTCCTGGTGAACACAGGGTTAAAGGTCACTTATATTTCGCTAGTCTTAGGGTTAAAGGTCCCTTTAATGAGACCACAAAAACAACAACAACTTAGCATTGTGGAAAAGCCACCAAAATGTACAGAAGTGTCATCTGACAGAATCCAACACCAAGCCACGTAAGAGATATTTGGACAAATGACCAAAAGCTTGGTCAAAGAAGTAGGTTTTAAAGAATGTCTTCAAGAAGAAGTAAGAGGTGGAGGTGATGAGGGAGGGGCCCCAGTAGCTGAAGGCATGGCGCTGATAGCGGAGCAATGGAAATCTGGGTGTGCAAGAGGCCTGAGTGAGAGAGTGCAGTGATGGTGGAGGGTTGTGGGGCTGGAGGGTGAGGTTACAGGGCTAGGTAGGGGAAAGGCTACAGGGACTGGGAAATAAGCATGAGAATTTGAACATCAGTGCGTTGCTGGGCTGGGAACCATTGCAGGTCAGAGAGGACAGGAATGTTAGGGGAGGACATCTAGTGTGAGTTAGAACAGGGACAGCAGAGGTAGGCAGGTAAGTAGGATTAAGTTAAAAGCAAAAAACTGCGGATGCTGGAAATCCAAAACAAAAACAAAAATACCTGGAAAAACTCAGCAGGTCTGGCAGCATCTACGGGGAGGAACACAGTTAACGTTTCGAGTCCGTATGACCCTTAAACTAAGTAAAAATAGAAGAGAGGTGAAATATAAGCTGGTTTAAGGGGTGGGGGAATGTAGAGTTGGTTAGAGGGTTAGTGATAGGTGGAGATAACCAAAAGATGTCACAGACAAAAGGACAAAGAGGTGCTGAAGGTGGTGATATTATCTAAGGAATGTGCTAATGAAGGGTAGAAAGCAGGACAAGCAAGGTACAGATAGACCTAGTGGGGATGGGGTGGCGTGAAGGTACAGATAGCCCTAGTGGGGGTGGGGTGGCGTGAAGGTACAGATAGCCCTAGTGGGGGGTGGAGTGGGGTGAAGGTACAGATAGCCCTAGTGGGGGTGGGGTGGCGTGAAGGTACAGATAGCCCTAGTGGGGGGTGGAGTGGGGTGAAGGTACAGATAGCCCTAGTGGGGGTGGGGTGGGGTGAAGGTACAGATAGCCCTAGTGGGGGGTGGAGTGGGGTGAATGTACAGATAGCCCTAGTAGGGGGTGGGGTGGGGTGAAGGTACAGATAGCCCTAGTGGGGGTGGGGTGGGGTGAAGGTACAGATAGCCCTAGTGGGGGTGGGGTGGGGTGAAGGTACAGATAGCCCTAGTGGGGGTGGGGTGGAGTGAAAGTACAGATAGCCCTAGTGGGGGTGGGGTGGAGTGAAAGTACAGATAGCCCTAGTGGGGGTGGGGTGGGGTGAAGGTACAGGTAGCCCTAGTGGGGGTGGGGTGGGGTGAAGGAATCGAAATAGGCTAAAAGTTAGAGATAAAACAATGGATGGAAATACATTTAAAAATAATGGAAATAAGTGGGAAAAGAAAAATTTATATGTTACTGATCTACAAACACATGCTGCTCCACTCCCTTCCCTCCCCCACTGCTGACTGTGCCCAAGCAGCACTGAATGTGGGGAGGATATTCAACTATAGTGGCGGCACAGTTGGCTCCAGTCCCATCTCCCCTTGAGATGGGCGATTGGAGGGTGATGAGGAGAGAGAACTCTGCCCCTTCCTATCCCACTCCTGCTCCTGGTTCACTCACCATCCTGAACTGGCCAGGCTGAGGTTAGCTGCAGTCACACAGACCAGTGACAGCGTCCCCAAACATTTGCACCAAATGGGCTGAGGCACCTCATCAAGAGGTCTGAGAACCACCCCCCCCCCCATCCCCCACCTCGCTCTCTCTTCTGTCGGGGGTGTGGGGTGTTACGGGAGTGGAGTTGGAGTTCTGGGTTTTCACTGGGAGAGTTGTGGAGTTCTCTGTAGCCTGCATCTCCATCACTCTGGGTAAAATTGGAAGCTGTTTCTCTTTCGAATGGGACGCCAGTCACTGGGTTTAGGAATTGCAAACTGGCTAATGAGACACAGACCCCTCTGCTCTGACCCTGGCAGGATCCAGAATCTTCTTAACGCAAAGGACACCAGCTCAAAGGTTTGCTCTGGTGCCTTTTGCCTGGCGTTGACAGTGCCAGGCTGTAGCAGAGGGTGTATATCCTCGCTCTGTTTGCTGGGAATGACCCATGATAACACAGGTCCTGAGGGCATGCCCCTCCCCCCCACCAATGGTGTCCAGTTGTGAGGTGGATTCGTTGACCAGGCTCTGGAGCTATCAGCAGGTTGACTGAGCTAACAGAGTCCCCTGAGCCTTTCCCCATCCCAGAGACCCCTCCCCCCCCAGGCGGAGGGGCAACAGCGAGTGAGGGTGAATACAGACTGATACCAGGAACCTCAGAGTTTGAGATCCATGGGGCTCTGGAAAGTTCTGTGGGGAAGGATGAGTTTCTGAACCGGCAACTTGGGGTGGGCTGTCAGTCTGGTGTGGAATGTTGGGCGCTGGGTGAGAGGACAAGGACAACCGTCCCCCCCAACCCTCCCTCCAGCAATCACATGCCCAAACTCTTTCACGGGCGAGATGTGATTGGCCCAGGCAATTTGCAGGGAATCCAGAGACCCTATTGGGATCCCGGATGAACTGCAGGTCCTGAGGCTGTTCAGGAGAAAGAGTGTGGAGAGGGGAACCAGTCACATTTACAAACACGTCAGCCTGTGTGGACTGTGTTCAACATACTCTTCCCTCAGGCGTGTCAGCGCCTCACACAGGCCGAGCAGAGTGACTGCAGGCTGCTCGCAGTCACGAGCAGACACCAGAAGAACAGCCAAACCCCCACTCAGCTCAATGCTATTCACACCTCCCCCCCCCACCTCACCCAGCCACCCCACCAGTTCCCCACCCCTCCCCATACCTACATCAAACAGTTCCAGACTGTGTCTCAGCTTTCCCATCTCTCCCAGGGTGACTTGTCGATCTCTCTCTAACTCAACCTGGCGTTCCTCAATGTGGTTCTGTGATGAAACAGAAGAGGTTTTAAGGATCTGTGTAGAGGCCAAAGCTGAGCAGGAGGATAAAACAGCAGATAGTTACTCCCTTTAAACCCCATCAATTCACTGTCACTCACTCTGAACCTCCTCAATCCACTGTCACTCACTCTGAACCTCCTCAATCCATTGTCACTCACTCTGAACCTCCCCAATCCACTGTCATTCCCTATAAACCCCCTCAATCCACTGTCATTCCCTATAAACCCACTCAATCAACTGTCGCTCCCCATGAACACCCTCAATCCACTGTCATTCCCTATAAACCCCCTCAATCCACTGTCGCTCCACCTGAACACCCTCAATCCACTGTCATTCCCTATAAACCCCTTCAATCCACTGTCGCTCCGCCTGAACCCCCTCGACCTACTGTCACTCCCTCTGAACCCTCTCAAACCACTGTCGCTCCCACTGAACCTCCTCAATCCACTCACTCCCTCTGAACAGCCTCAGTCCGTCACATCTTCATCTGCACCCCCTCAATGTACTGTCACTCCCTCTGAAACCCCTCAATCCATCACCTCCCCCTCTGAACTCTGTCAATCCACTATCACGCCCTCTGTTCTCTCTCTTCCCTCCCTCACTCCCTCTGTTCTCTCTCTTCCCTCCCTCACTCCCTCTGTTCTCTCTCTATCCTCCCTCACTCCCTCTGTTCTCTCTCTGCCCTCCCTCACTCCCTCTGTTCTCTCTCTATCCTCCCTCACTCCCTCTGTTCTCTCTCTGCCCTCCCTCACTCCCTCTGTTCTCTCTCTGCCCTCCCTCACTCCCTCTGTTCTCTCTCTTCCCTCCCTCACTCCCTCTGTTCTCTCTCTGTCCTCCCTCACTCCCTCTGTTCTCTCTTTGCCCTCCCTCACTCCCTCTGTTCTCTCTCTGTTCTCTCTCTGCCCTCCCTCACTCCCTCTGTTCTCTCTCTGCCCTCCCTCACACCCTCTGTTCTCTCTCTGCCCTCCCTCACTCCCTCTGTTCTCTCTCTGCCCTCCCTCACACCCTCTGTTCTCTCTCTGCCCTCCCTCACTCCCTCTGTTCTCTCTCTGTCCTCCCTCACTCCCTCTGTTCTCTCTCTATCCTCCGTCACTCCCTCTGTTCTCTCTCTGCCCTCCCTCACTCCCTCTGTTCTCTCTCTGCCCTCCCTCACTCCCTCTGTTCTGTCTCTATCCTCCCTCACTCCCTCTGTTCTCTCCCTGCCCTCCCTCACACCCTCTGTTCTCTCTCTGCCCTCCCTCACTCCCTCTGTTCTCTCTCTGCCCTCCCTCACACCCTCTGTTCTCTCTCTGCCCTCCCTCACTCCCTCTGTTCTCTCTCTGTCCTCCCTCACTCCCTCTGTTCTCTCTCTATCCTCCGTCACTCCCTCTGTTCTCTCTCTGCCCTCCCTCACTCCCTCTGTTCTCTCTCTGCCCTCCCTCACTCCCTCTGTTCTCTCTCTATCCTCCCTCACTCCCTCTGTTCTCTCTCTGCCCTCCCTCACACCCTCTGTTCTCTCTCTGCCCTCCCTCACTCCCTCTGTTCTCTCTGTCCTCCCTCACTCCCTCTGTTCTCTCTATCCTCCCTCACTCCCTCTGTTCTCTCTCTGCCCTCCCTCACTCCCTCTGTTCTCTCTCTGCCCTCCCTCACTCCCTCTGTTCTCTCTGTCCTCCCTCACTCCCTCTGTTCTCTCTATCCTCCGTCACTCCCTCTGTTCTCTCTCTGCCCTCCCTCACTCCCTCTGTTCTCTCTCTGCCCTCACTCACTCCCTCTGTTCTCTCTCTGTCCTCCCTCACACCCTCTGTTCTCTCTCTGCCCTCCCTCACTCCCTCTGTTCTCTCTCTGCCCTCCCTCACTCCCTCTGTTCTCTCTCTGCCCTCCCTCACTCCCTCTGTTCTCTCTCTATCCTCCCTCACTCCCTCTGTTCTCTCTCTGCCCTCCCTCACACCCTCTGTTCTCTCTCTGCCCTCCCTCACTCCCTCTGTTCGCTCTGTCCTCCCTCACTCCCTCTGTTCTCTCTCTGCCCTCCCTCACTCCCTCTGTTCTCTCTCTGCCCTCCCTCACTCCCTCTGTTCTCTCTCTATCCTCCCTCACTCCCTCTGTTCTCTCTCTGCCCTCCCTCACACCCTCTGTTCTCTCTCTGCCCTCCCTCACTCCCTCTGTTCGCTCTGTCCTCCCTCACTCCCTCTGTTCTCTCTCTATCCTCCGTCACTCCCTCTGTTCTCTCTCTGTCCTCCCTCACTCCCTCTGTTCTCTCTCTGCCCTCCCATGCTCCCTCTGATCTCCATCCTGGTCGTTTGGCTGTACCTTGATGTCTGTGACCTCCTCCTCCACAGTCACAGTTTCATGGTCGCGATGACCTTTAATGGCACAGATGCTGCACAGACAGGATTGGTTAGTCCGACAGTAAAACTCGAGGGGCCGACCATGCTCAGCACAGCGCCTCTTCCCAAAATCTCGGACCTGGTCATCGAGCTGGTGACGCCGGAACACAGTGTCCTCGTAGTGAGATCGGAGGTGGAGGTCACAGAAAGATGCCATACAGACCACGCAGGACTTGGTGGCCCGGAGTTTGCTGTCAGTGCAGAAATCACAGGGAACCTCACCGGGTGCTGCCACATTGTCGGGGGAACCCTCGTCACCCACCTTCTGCATCCGCTCCACAATCTTGCACAGGACAAAATTCTTGGCCAGGGCGGGACGTGGGCTGAAGTCCTGGCGACATTCTGGACACTTACAGGTGTCGGAGTCTGTGTCCTCGTCCCAGCAGCTGCTGATACAGTCCATGCAGAAGTTGTGTCCACACGGAATGGTGACGGGATTCTTAAATATTTCCAGGCACACTGGGCAGGACAAGCTCTCCTCGCAGAGTACAGCACTATGGGCGTTCATTGTAGCCTGCAAAACATCCAACCTCCCAATCAAACCTGCCTCTCTCTAGCGCCTCTCACAGACACCGGACGTCGCCAAGCATTTTAAAGCCGAAAAGAGTACTGTTGAAGTTTGGTCACTGTCATAATGGGGGAAACGGCAGCCAATTTATGCACAGCAAGGTCCCACAAGCAGCAACGAGAAAATGACCAGCTGCTCTGATTTAGTGATGATAAAGATATCATCTAGAAGACCAGGGAGGATGCCCCTGATCATCTTATTCCAGCCGTAGGCGCATTCGTGGGCACCTGAGATAGCAGGTCAGTTTAACATCACATCTGAAAGACAGCACCTCTGACAGTGCAGCACCCTCTCAGTACCACATAGTTTGATTTTGTGCTTAAGACCTGGAGGGGGACTTGAACCCAGCACCTTCAGACTCCCAGGTAACAGGGGTAACCCACAGAGACACAGGCTGAGTCTGCTCCATCCTGTATGTGTGGGGACAACCTGCTTCCTGTCGCTGTCAGCAGTTGCTTCCAGTCCCAGTCTTGTTGCAGTTGAAAGCATCTTGCTCTGTTCAACAGATGCATCTCACTCATGCCAAAATAATCCTCAAAGCAATTCATTATGGGAAAGGCCTAGGGCAGGATTTTTAGTTCAGTGGGTCCCAGGAGCAACCGGGAAGCCGACTCGCTCACTGCGATCAGCTTGTGACCCCGATTTCACGCTGGCGAGTCAATTAATGGCCAATCAGCATGGAAGGCAGGTTGAAATACCCAGCGCTACCAGGGTGTGGGCAGGAGTCAGCGCGGGCACAGTGGGGGGAGAGCGCTGAATTAACGCTCCCTGAAGGCAGAGAGCTGCCTCGGGGAGCTGGAGAATTTAAATACAATGAGGAAAGGTTTCAAAATGCAGAAATAAAATGTCCTCGCATCAGAATCAGTCACCTAAACATATAGATGGTGAAATTCCTGTCCTCACATCAGAATCAGTCACCTAAACATATAGATGGTGAAATTCCTGTCCAAACATTTTTAATTGGATGAGGTTTCATCAAAAAGACATAGTCCGTCTGGCAGATTCACTCCACAGGACAACAGGACAAACCACGAAAAGTCTGAGTCAACTGGATCTTGAATGGGTTTAATCTCCCTCATAACTGGATCTTTAATGCGTTTAATCTCCCTCATAACTGGATCTTTAATGGGTTTAATCTCCCTCATAACTGGATCTTTAATGGGTTTAATCTCCCTCACAACTGGATCTTGAATGGGTTTAATCTCCCTCATAACTGGATCTTTAATGAGTGTAATCACCCTCATAACTGGATCTTTAATGGGTTTAATCTCCCTCATAACTGGATCTTTAATGGGTTTAATCTCCCTCACAACTGGATCTTGAATGGGTTTAATCTCCCTCACAACTGGATCTTTAATGGGTTTAATCTCCCTCATAACTGGATCTTTAATGGGTTTAATCTCCTTCATAACTGGATCTTTAATGGGTTTAATCTCCCTCACAACTGGATCTTTAATGGGTTTAATCTCCTTCATAACTGGATCTTTAATGGGTTTAATCTCCCTCACAACTGGATCTTTAATGGGTTTAATCGCCCTCATAACAGGATCTTTAATGGGTTTAATCTCCCTCACAACTGGATCTTTAATGGGTTTAATCTCCCTCACAACTGGATCTTCATTGGGTTTAATCTCCCTCATAACTGGATCTTTAATGGGTTTAATCTCCCTCATAACTGGATCTTTAATGGGTTTAATCTCCCTCAAAACTGGATCTTTAATGGGTTTAATCTCCCTCATAATTGGATCTTTAATGGGTTCAATCTCCCTCACAACTGGATCTTTAATGGGTTTAATCTCCCTCATAACTGGATCTTTAATGGGTTTAATCTCCCTCATAACTGGATCTTTAATGGGTTTAATCTCCCTCACAACTGGATCTTAAATGGGTTTAATCTCCCTCATAACTGTTGGCGGGCATGATTCTGAATATCGAGCTTGCCCGCTGACTGAGATATCGCACGAGTGCGGAATGAGGTCAGGATGCTCGCCCGACATCACCACGCACTGGTTTATAGTCAGGCAGGTCAGGTGTGTGCCAAACGGCAAACTCAATATCCTGTCCCAAGAGTTCAGGTGATGAGAAATAGTAACTGAGGGTTATCGTCATTACAGGAATAGAGGGTTGAAAATGAGGAGTCCCACATGCAAACACTCCCAGGACAGGTACAGCACGGGGTTAGATACACAGTAAAGCTCACTCAGCGTGTGCTCACCCTATAACACCCCGATCTTATTTCGGTGCCCCAGCTTCACATTCCCTGCCCTTACTCACCATGGATTGTTGACCCCAGCCACAGATTGGCCAGTTCTGACTGACCGGAAATAGAGGGAGGAAATGATTGAGGAGCTAATGAGTCCGAGGACAGGCTGAGTAAGAGGGAAGTTATTGTGACCTCAGCTGTGATAACAGTCCCTCAGTGATGTCACCGCTGCGTGTGGGTCTGGGTGTGAGTGTGTGACTGGGGAAAATATTGAAGACGTTACCATGACAAACTCACCTCATTGAGTTTTTGATTTGACTGGCAGCCTGCAGTAAACATATGCACAGCAAGCTCCCATAAACACTAGCGTGACACTGGCAATGACACAGGCGAGAACTGCATTTCTCCCCTTCCGGCACTGCTGTGAATTCTTCAACAAAGTCATGAGAAATCATACAGTTCAGCACTTCCTCAGTACTGACCCTCTGACAGTGCAGCACTCCCTCAGTACTGACCCTCTGACAGTGCAGCAATCCCTCAGTACTGACCCTCTGACAGTGCAGCACTTCCTCAGTACTGACCCTCTGACAGTGCAGCACTCCCTCAATACTGACCCTCTGACAGTTCAGCACTTCCTCAGTACTGACCCTCTGACAGTGCAGCACTCCCTCAGTACTGACCCTCTGACAGTGCAGCAATCCCTCAGTACTGACCCTCAGAAAGTGCAGCACTCCCTCAGTACTGACCCTCTGACAGTGCAGCACTTCCTCAGTACTGACCCTCTGACAGTGCAGCACTCCCTCAGTACTGACCCTCTGACAGTGCAGCAATCCCTCAGTACTGACTCTCTGACAGTGCAGTACTCACTCAGTACTGACCCTCTGACAGTGCGGCACTCCCTCAGTACTGACCATCCGACAGTTCAGCACTTCCTCAGTACTGACCCTCTGACAGTGCAGCACTCCCTCAGTACTGAACATCTGACAGTGCAGCACTCCGTCAATACGGACCCTCTGACAGTGCAGCACTCCCTCAGTACTGACCCTCTGACAGTGCAGCACTCCCTCAGTACTGACCCTCTGACAGTGCAGCACTTCCTCAGTACTGACCCTCTGACAGTGCAGCACTCCCTCAGTACTGACTCTCTGACAGTGCAGCACTTCCTCAGTACTGACCCTCTGACAGTGCAGTACTCCCTCAGTACTGACCCTTTGACAGTTCAGCACTTCCTCAGTACTGACCCTCTGACAGTGCAGCACTCCCTCAGTACTGACCCTCTGACAGTGCAGCACTCCCTCAGTACTGAACATCTGACAGTGCAGCACTCCCTCAATACGGACCCTATGACAGTGCAGCACTCCCTCAGTACTGACCCTCTGACAGTGCAGCACTCCCTCACTACTGACCCTCGAACAGTGCAGCACTCCCTCAGTACTGACCCTCTGACAGTGCAGCACTCCCTCAGTACTGACCCTCTGACAGTGCAGCACTCCCTCAGTAATGACCCTCTGACAGTGCAGCACTCCCTCAGTAATGACCCTCTGACAGTGCAGCACTCCCTCA
This sequence comes from Carcharodon carcharias, assembly GCF_017639515.1. NCBI lineage: Eukaryota > Metazoa > Chordata > Chondrichthyes > Lamniformes > Lamnidae > Carcharodon > Carcharodon carcharias. The sequence goes on from NC_054468.1 coordinate 234,973,470, forward strand.
GTACTGACCCTCTGACAGTGCAGCACTCCCTCAGTACTGACCCTCTGACAGTGCAGCACTCCCTCAGTACTGACCATCTGTCAGTGCAGCATTCCCTCAGTACTGACCCTCTGACATTGCAGCACTCCCTCAGTACTGACCATCTGACAGTGCAGCACTCCCTCAGTACTGAGTCTCTGACAGTGCAGCACTGCCTCAGTACTCACCCTCTGACAGTGCAGCACTTCCTCAGTACTGACCCTCTGACAGTGCAGCACTCCCTCAGTACTGACCCTCTGACAGTGCAGCACTCCCTCAGTACTGACCCTCTGACAGTGCAGCACTTCCTCAGTACTGACCCTCTGACAGTGCAGCAATCCCTCAGTACTGACCCTCAGAAAGTGCAGCACTCCCTCAGTACTGACCCTCTGACAGTGCAGCACTTCCTCAGTACTGACCCTCTGACAGTGCAGCAATCCCTCAGTACTGACTCTCTGACAGTGCAGCACTTCCTCAGTACTGACCATCTGTCAGTGCAGCATTCCCTCAGTACTGACCCTCTGACATTGCAGCACTCCCTCAGTACTGACCATCTGACAGTGCAGCACTCCCTCAGTACTGAGTCTCTGACAGTGCAGCACTGCCTCAGTACTCACGTCTGACAGTGCAGCATTTCCTCAGTACTGACCCTCTGACAGTGCAGCACTCCCTCAGTACTGACCCTCTGACAGTGCAGCACTCCCTCAGTACTGACCCTCTGACAGTGCAGCACTTCCTCAGTACTGACCCTCTGACAGTGCAGCAATCCCTCAGTACTGACTCTCTGACAGTGCAGCACTTCCTCAGTACTGACCCTCTGACAGTGCAGTACTCCCTCAGTACTGACCCTTTGACAGTTCAGCACTTCCTCAGTACTGACCCTCTGACAGTGCAGCACTCCCTCAGTACTGACTCTCTGACAGTGCAGCACTCCCTCAGTACTGAACATCTGACAGTGCAGCACTCCGTCAATACGGACCCTCTGACAGTGCAGCACTCCCTCAGTACTGACCCTCTGACAGTGCAGCACTCCCTCACTACTGACCCTCGAACAGTGCAGCACTCCCTCAGTACTGACCCTCTGACAGTGCAGCACTCCCTCAGTACTGACCCTCTGACAGTGCAGCACTCCCTCAGTAATGACCCTCTGACAGTGCAGCACTCCCTCAGTAATGACCCTCTGACAGTGCAGCACTCCCTCAGTACTGACCCTCTGACAGTGCAGCACTCCCTCAGTACTGACCCTCTGACAGTGCAGCACTCCCTCAGTACTAACCATCTGTCAGTGCAGCATTCCCTCAGTACTGACCCTCTGACATTGCAGCACTCCCTCAGTACTGACCATCTGACAGTGCAGCACTCCCTCAGTACTGAGTCTCTGACAGTGCAGCACTGCCTCAGTACTCACCCTCTGACAGTGCAGCACTCCCCCAGTACTGATCCTCTGACAGTGTAGTGCTCCCTCAGTACTGACACTCAGTGCAGCACTACCTCAGTACTGACCCTCTGACAGTGCAGCACTCCCCCAGTACTGAACCTCTGACAGTGTAGTGCTCCCTCAGTACAGATCCTCTGACAGTGCAGCACTCTCTCAATACTGACCCTCTGACAGTGCAGCACTCCCCCAGTACTGATCCTCTGACAATGTAGTGCTCCCTCAGTACTGACCATCCGACAGTGAAGCACTCCCTCAGTACTGACCATCCGACAGTGCAGCAATCCCTCAGTACTGACCCTCTGACAGTGCAACGCTCCCTCAGTTCTGACCCTCTGACAGTGCAGCACTCCCTCAGTACTGACCCTCTGACAGTGCAGCTCTCCCTCAGTACAGATCCTCTGACAGTGTAGTGCTCCCTCAGTACTGATCCTCTGACAGTGCAGCACTCCCTCAGTACTCACCCTCTGACAGTGCAACACTCCCTCAGTACTGACACTCTGACAGTGCAGTAATCCCTCACTACTGACCCTCTGGAAGTGCAGCAGACCCTCACTACTGCTCCTCTGACAGTGCAGCACTCCCTCAGTACTGACCCTCCGACACTGCGGCGCTCCCTCAGCACTTACCCTCTGACAGTGCAGCAATCCCTCACTACTGACCCTCTGACAGTGCAGCACTCCCTCACTACTGACCCACTGACAGTGTAGTGCTCCCTCAGTACTGACCCTCTGACAGTCCAGCACTCCCTCAGTACTGACCCTCTGACACTCCAGCACTCCCTCACTACTGACCCTCTGAAAGTGCAGCACTCCCTCAGTACTGACCCTCCGACAGTGCAGCACTACCTCAGTACTGACACTCTGACAGTGTAGTGCTCCCTCAATACTGACCCTCCGACAGTGCAGCACTCCCTCAATACTGATCCTCTGACAGTGTAGTGCTCCCTCAGTACTGACCCTCCGACAGTGCACCACTCCCTCAGTACTGACCCTCTGACAGTGTAGTGCTCCCTCAGTACTGACCCACTGACAGTGTAGCACTCCCTCAGTACTGATCCTCTGACAGTGAAGTGCTCCCTCAGTACTGACCCTCTGACAGTGCAGCACTCCCTCAGTACTGACCCTCTGACAGTTCAGCACTCCCTCAGTACTGACCCTCCGACAGTGAAGCACTACCTCAGTACTGAACATCTGACAGTGCAGCACTCCCTCAGTACTGACACTCAGACAGTGCAGCACTCCCTCAGTACTGACCCTCAGACAGTGCAGCACTCCCTCAATACTGACCCTCTGACAGTGCAGCACTCCCTCAGTACTGACCCTCTGACAGTGCAGCACGCCCTCAGTACTGAACCTCTGACAGTGCAGCACTCCGTCAATACGGACCCTCTGACAGTGCAGCACTCCCTCAGTACTGACCCTCTGACAGTGCAGCACTCCCTCACTACTGACCCTCTGAGAGTGCAGCACTCCCTCACTACTGACCCTCTGACAGTGCAACACTCCCTCAGTTCTGACCCTCTGACAGTGCAGCAATCCCTCAGTACTGACCCTCTGACAGTGCAGCACTCCCTCAGTACTGATCCTCTGACAGTGCAGCACTACCTCAGTACTCACCCTCTGACAGTGCAACACTCCCTCAGTACTGACCCTCTGACAGTGCAGTACTCCCTCACTACTGACCCTCTGGAAGTGCAGCAGACCCTCACTACTGCTCCTCTGACAGTGCAGCACTCCCTCAGTACTGACCCTCCGACACTTCGGCGCTCCCTCAGTACTGACCCTCTGACAGTGCAGCACTCCCTCACTACTGACCCTCTGACAATGCAGCACTCCCTCACTACTGACCCACTGACAGTGTAGTGCTCCCTCAGTACTGACCCTCTGACAGTCCAGCACTCCCTCAGTACTGACCCTCTGCCACTCCAGCACTCCCTCAGTACTGACCCTCTGACAGTGCAGCATTCCCGCAGTACTGACCCAACGACAGTGCAGCACTCCCTCAGTACTGACCGTCTGACAGTGCAGCACTCCCTCAGTACTGACCCTCCGACAGTGCAGCACATCCTCAGTACTGACCCTCCGACAGTGCAGCACTCCCTCAGTACTGACCCTCTGACAGTGTAGTGCTCCCTCAATACTGACCCTCCGACAGTGCAGCACTCCCTCAATACTGATCCTCTGACAGTGTAGTGCTCCCTCAGTACTGACCCTCCGACAGTGCACCACTCCCTCAGTACTGACCCTCTGACAGTGTAGTGCTCCCTCAGTACTGACCCTCTGACAGTTTAGTGCTCTCTCAGTACTGACCCTCCGACAGTGCAGCACTTCCTCAGTACTGACCCTCTGACAGTGCCACACTCCCTCAGTACTGACCCTCTGACAGTGTAGCACTCCCTCAGTACTGATCCTCTGACAGTGAAGTGCTCCCTCAGTACTGATCATCTGAATGTGCAGCACCTCCTCAGTACTAACCCTCTGACAGTGCAGCACTCCCTCAATACTGATCCTCTGACAGTGTAGGGCTCTCTCAGTACTGACCCTCTGAATGTGCAGCAATCCCTCAGTGCTCACCCTCTGACAGTGCAGCACTCCCCCAGTTCTGATCCTCTGACATTGTAGAGCTCCCTCAGTACTGACGCTCTGACAGTGCAGCAATCCCTCAGTACTCACCCTCTGACAGTGCAGCACTCCCCCAGTACTGACCCACTGACAGTGTAGTTCTCCCTCATACTGACCCTCTGACACTCCAGCACCCCCTAAGTACTAATTATCTGACAGTGTAGTGCTCCCTCATTACTGACCCTCAGACAGTGCAGCACTTCCTCAGTACTGACACTCCGACAGTGCAGCACTCCCTCAGTACTGACCCTCTGACAGTTTAGTGCTCCCTCAGTACTGACCCTCCGACAGTGCAGCACTTCCTCAGTACTGACCCTCTGACAGTGCAACACTCCCTCAGTACTGACCCTCTGACAGAGCAGCACTCCCTCAGTACTGACCCTCCAACAGTGCAGCACTCCCTCAGTACTGACCCTCTGACAGTCCAGCACTCCCTCAGTCCTGACCCTCTGACACTCCAGCACTCCCTCAGTACTGATCCTTGATAGTGCAGCACTCCTTCGGTACTGATCATCTGACAGTGCAGCACTCCCTCAGTACTGACCCTCTGAAAGTGCAGCAATCCCTCAGTTCTGACCATCTGACAGTGCAGCACTCCCTCAGTAGTGACTCTCTGAGAGTGCAGCACTCCCTCAGTACTGACCTTCTGACAGTGCAGCAATCCCTCAGTACTGACTCTCTGACAGTGTAGTGCTCCCTCAGTACTGACCCTCTGACAGTTTGGTGCTCCCTCAGTACTGACCCTCTGACAGTGCAGCACTCCCTCAATACTGATCCTCTGACATTGTAGTGCTCCCTCAGTACTGATCCTCTGATAGTGCAGCACTTCCTCAGTACTGACCCTCCGACAGTGCAGCACTCACTCAATACTGACCCTCTGACAGTGCAGCACTCCCTCAGTACTGACCCTCTGACAGTGCAGCACTCCCTCAGTACTGAACATCTGACAGTGCAGCACTCCGTCAATACGGACCCTCTGACAGTGCAGCACTCCCTCAGTACTGACCCTCTGACAGTGCAGCACTCCCTCAGTACTGACCCTCTGACAGTGCAGCACTTCCTCAGTACTGACCCTCTGACAGTGCAGCACTCCCTCAGTACTGACTCTCTGACAGTGCAGCACTTCCTCAGTACTGACCCTCTGACAGTGCAGTACTCCCTCAGTACTGACCCTTTGACAGTTCAGCACTTCCTCAGTACTGACCCTCTGACAGTGCAGCACTCCCTCAGTACTGACCCTCTGACAGTGCAGCACTCCCTCAGTACTGAACATCTGACAGTGCAGCACTCCGTCAATACGGACCCTCTGACAGTGCAGCACTCCCTCAGTACTGACCCTCTGACAGTGCAGCACTCCCTCACTACTGACCCTCGAACAGTGCAGCACTCCCTCAGTACTGACCCTCTGACAGTGCAGCACTCCCTCAGTACTGACCCTCTGACAGTGCAGCACTCCCTCAGTAATGACCCTCTGACAGTGCAGCACTCCCTCAGTACTGACCCTCTGACAGTGCAGCACTCCCTCAGTAGTGACCCTCTGACAGTGCAGCACTCCCTCAGTACTGACCATCTGTCAGAGCAGCATTCCCTCAGTACTGACCCTCTGACATTGCAGCACTCCCTCAGTACTGACCATCTGACAGTGCAGCACTCCCTCAGTACTGAGTCTCTGACAGTGCAGCACTGCCTCAGTACTCACCCTCTGACAGTGCAGCACTTCCTCAGTACTGACCCTCTGACAGTGCAGCACTCCCTCAGTACTGACCCTCTGACAGTGCAGCACTCCCTCAGTACTGACCCTCTGACAGTGCAGCACTTCCTCAGTACTGACCCTCTGACAGTGCAGCAATCCCTCAGTACTGACCCTCAGAAAGTGCAGCACTCCCTCAGTACTGACCCTCTGACAGTGCAGCAATTCCTCAGTACTGACCCTCTGACAGTGCAGTACTCCCTCAGTACTGACCATCCGACAGTTCAGCACTTCCTCAGTACTGACCCTCTGACAGTGCAGTACTCCCTCAGTACTGACCCTTTGACAGTTCAGCACTTCCTCAGTACTGACCCTCTGACAGTGCAGCACTCCCTCAGTACTGACCCTCTGACAGTGCAGCACTCCCTCAATACTGACCCTCTGACAGTGCAGCACTCCCTCAGTACTGACCCTCTGACAGTGCAGCACTCCCTCTGTACTGAACATCTGACAGTGCAGCACTCCGTCAATACGGACCCTCTGACAGTGCAGCACTCCCTCAGTACTGACCCTCTGACAGTGCAGCACTCCCTCAGTACTGACCCTCTGACAGTGCAGCACTTCCTCAGTACTGACCCTCTGACAGTGCAGCACTCCCTCAGTACTGACTCTCTGACAGTGCAGCACTTCCTCAGTACTGACCCTCTGACAGTGCAGTACTCCCTCAGTACTGACCCTTTGACAGTTCAGCACTTCCTCAGTACTGACCCTCTGACAGTGCAGCACTCCCTCAGTACTGACCCTCTGACAGTGCAGCACTCCCTCAGTACTGAGCATCTGACAGTGCAGCACTCCGTCAATACGGACCCTCTGACAGTGCAGCACTCCCTCAGTACTGACCCTCTGACAGTGCAGCACTCCCTCACTACTGACCCTCTGACACTCCAGTACTCCCTCAGTACTGACCCTCTGACAGTGCAGCACTCCCTCAATACTGATCCTCTGACATTGTAGTGCTCCCTCAGTACTGATCCTCTGATAGTGCAGCACTCCTTCAGTACTGATCCTCTGACAGTGCAGCACTCCCCCATTACTGACCCTCTGACAGTGCAGCACTCCCTCAGTACTGACCCTCTGACAGTGCAGCACTCCCTCAGTACTGAACATCTGACAGTGCAGCACTCCGTCAATACGGACCCTCTGACAGTGCAGCACTCCCTCAGTACTGACCCTCTGACAGTGCAGCACTCCCTCAGTACTGACCCTCTGACAGTGCAGCACTTCCTCAGTACTGACCCTCTGACAGTGCAGCACTCCCTCAGTACTGACTCTCTGACAGTGCAGCACTCCCTCAGTACTGACCCTCTGACAGTGTAGTGCTCCCTCAGTACTGACCATCTGACAGTGCAGCACTCCCTCAGTACTGACCCTCTGACAGTGCAGCACTCCCTCAGTACTGACCCTCTGACAGTGCAGCACTCCCTCAGTACTGAACATCTGACAGTGCAGCACTCCGTCAATACGGACCCTCTGACAGTGCAGCACTCCCTCAGTACTGACCCTCTGACAGTGCAGCACTCCCTCACTACTGACCCTCGAACAGTGCAGCACTCCCTCAGTACTGACCCTCTGACAGTGCAGCACTCCCTCAGTACTGACCCTCTGCCATTGCAGCACTACCTCAGTAATGACCCTCTGAAAGTGCAGCACTCCCTCAGTACTGACCCTCTGACAGTGCAGCACACCCTCAGTAGTGACCCTATGCCAGTGCAGCAGATCCTCAGTACTGACCATCTGTCAGAGCAGCATTCCCTCAGTACTGACCCTCTGACATTGCAGCACTCCCTCAGTACTGACCATCTGACAGTGCAGCACTCCCTCAGTACTGAGTCTCTGACAGTGCAGCACTGCCTCAGTACTCACCCTCTGACAGTGCAGCACTTCCTCAGTACTGACCCTCTGACAGTGCAGCACTCCCTCAGTACTGACCCTCTGACAGTGCAGCACTCCCTCAGTACTGACCCTCTGACAGTGCAGCACTTCCTCAGTACTGACCCTCTGACAGTGCAGCAATCCCTCAGTACTGACCCTCAGAAAGTGCAGCACTCCCTCAGTACTGACCCTCTGACAGTGCAGCACTTCCTCAGTACTGACCCTCTGACAGTGCAGTACTCCCTCAGTACTGACCATCCGACAGTTCAGCACTTCCTCAGTACTGACCCTCTGACAGTGCAGTACTCCCTCAGTACTGACCCTTTGACAGTTCAGCACTTCCTCAGTACTGACCCTCTGACAGTGCAGCACTCCCTCAGTACTGACCCTCTGACAGTGCAGCACTCCCTCAATACTGACCCTCTGACAGTGCAGCACTCCCTCAGTACTGACCCTCTGACAGTGCAGCACTCCCTCAGTACTGAACATCTGACAGTGCAGCACTCCGTCAATACGGACCCTCTGACAGTGCAGCACTCCCTCAGTACTGACCCTCTGACAGTGCAGCACTCCCTCAGTACTGACCCTCTGACAGTGCAGCACTTCCTCAGTACTGACCCTCTGACAGTGCAGCACTCCCTCAGTACTGACTCTCTGACAGTGCAGCACTTCCTCAGTACTGACCCTCTGACAGTGCAGTACTCCCTCAGTACTGACCCTTTGACAGTTCAGCACTTCCTCAGTACTGACCCTCTGACAGTGCAGCACTCCCTCAGTACTGACCCTCTGACAGTGCATCACTCCCTCAGTACTGAGCATCTGACAGTGCAGCACTCCGTCAATACGGACCCTCTGACAGTGCAGCACTCCCTCAGTACTGACCCTCTGACAGTGCAGCACTCCCTCACTACTGACCCTCGAACAGTGCAGCACTCCCTCAGTACTGACCCTCTGACAGTGCAGCACTCCCTCAGTACTGACCCTCTGACAGTGCAGCACTCCCTCAGTAATGACCCTCTGACAGTGCAGCACTCCCTCAGTAATGACCCTCTGACAGTGCAGCACTCCCTCAGTACTGACCCTCTGACAGTGCAGCACTCCCTCAGTACTGACCCTCTGACAGTGCTGCACTCCCTCAGTACTGACCATCTGTCAGTGCAGCATTCCCTCAGTACTGACCCTCTGACATTGCAGCACTCCCTCAGTACTGACCATCTGACAGTGCAGCACTCCCTCAGTACTGAGTCTCTGACAGTGCTGCACTGCCTCATTACTCACCCTCTGACAGTGCAGCACTCCCCCAGTACTGATCCTCTGACAGAGTAGTGCTCCCTCAGTACTGACACTCAGTGCAGCACTACCTCAGTACTGACCCTCTGACAGTGCAGCACTCCCCCAGTACTGAACCTCTGACAGTGTAGTGCTCCCTCAGTACAGATCCTCTGACAGTGCAGCACTCTCTCAATACTGACCCTCTGACAGTGCAGCACTCCCCCAGTACTGATCCTCTGACAATGTAGTGCTCCCTCAGTACTGACCATCCGACAGTGAAGCACTCCCTCAGTACTGACCATCCGACAGTGCAGCAATCCCTCAGTACTGACCCTCTGACAGTGCAACGCTCCCTCAGTTCTGACCCTCTGACAGTGCAGCACTCCCTCAGTACTGACCCTCTGACAGTGCAGCACTCCCTCAGTACAGATCCTCTGACAGTGTAGTGCTCCCTCAGTACTGATCCTCTGACAGTGCAGCACTCCCTCAGTACTCACCCTCTGACAGTGCAACACTCCCTCAGTACTGACACTCTGACAGTGCAGTAATCCCTCACTACTGACCCTCTGGAAGTGCAGCAGACCCTCACTACTGCTCCTCTGACAGTGCAGCACTCCCTCAGTACTGACCCTCCGACACTGCGGCGCTCCCTCAGTACTTACCCTCTGACAGTGCAGCAATCCCTCACTACTGACCCTCTGATAGTGCAGCACTCCCTCACTACTGACCCACTGACAGTGTAGTGCTCCCTCAGTACTGACCCTCTGACAGTCCAGCACTCCCTCAGTACTGCCCCTCTGACACTCCAGCACTCCCTCACTACTGACCCTCTGACAGTGCAGCATTCCCGCAGTACTGACCCAACGACAGTGCAGCACTCCCTCAGTACTGACCCTCTGAACGTGCAGCACTCCCTCAGTACTGACCCTCCGACAGTGCAGCACTCCCTCAGTACTGACACTCTGACAGTGTAGTGCTCCCTCAATACTGACCCTCCGACAGTGCAGCACTCCCTCAATACTGATCCTCTGACAGTGTAGTGCTCCCTCAGTACTGACCCTCCGACAGTGCACCACTCCCTCAGTACTGACCCTCTGACAGTGTAGTGCTCCCTCAGTACTGACCCACTGACAGTGTAGCACTCCCTCAGTACTGATCCTCTGACAGTGAAGTGCTCCCTCAGTACTGACCCTCTGACAGTGCAGCAGGCCCTCAGTACTGACACTCTGACAGTGCAGCACTCCCTCAGTACTGACCCTCTGACAGTTCAGCACTCCCTCAGTACTGACCCTCCGACAGTGAAGCACTACCTCAGTACTGAACATCTGACAGTGCAGCACTCCCTCAGTACTGACACTCAGACAGTGCAGCACTCCCTCAGTACTGACCCTCAGACAGTGCAGCACTCCCTCAATACTGACCCTCTGACAGTGCAGCACTCCCTCAGTACTGACCCTCTGACAGTGCAGCACTCCCTCAGTACTGAACCTCTGACAGTGCAGCACTCCGTCAATACGGACCCTCTGACAGTGCAGCACTCCCTCAGTACTGACCCTCTGACAGTGCAGCACTCCCTCACTACTGAGCCTCGAACAGTGCAGCACTCCCTCAGTACTGACCCTCTGACAGTGCAGCACTCCCTAAGTACTGACCCTCTGACAGTGCAGCACTCCCTCAGTAATGACCCTCTGACAGTGCAGCACTCCCTCAGTAATGACCCTCTGACAGTGCAGCACTCCCTCAGTACTGACCCTCTGACAGTCCAGCACTCCCTCAGTACTGATCCTCTGACAGTGCAGCACTCCCTCGGTACTGATCCTCTGACAGTGCAGCACTCCCTCAGTACTGACCCTCTGACAGTGCAGCAATCCCTCAGTTCTGACCCTCTGACAGTGCAGCACTCCCTCAGTACTGACTCTCTGAGAGTGCAGCACTCCCTCAGTACTGACCCTCTGACAGTGCAGCAATCCCTCAGTACTGATCCTCTGACAGTGTAGTGCTCCCTCAGTACTGACCCTCTGACAGTGCAGCACTCCCTCAGTACTGACCCTCTGACAGTGCAGCACTCCCTCAGTACTGATCCTCTGACATTGTAGTGCTCCCTCAGTACTGATCCTCTGATAGTGCAGCACTTCCTCAGTACTGACCCTCCGACAGTGCAGCACTCCCTCAGTACTGACCCTCTGACAGTGCAGCACTCCCTCAGTACTGACCCTCTGACACTGCAGCAATCCCTCAGTACTGACCCTCTGACAGTGCAGCACTCCCTCAGTACTGACCCTCTGACAGTGCAGCTCTCCCTCAGTACTGATCCTCTGACAGTGCAGCTTTACCTCAGTACTCACCCTCTGACAGTGCAACACTCCCTCAGTACTGACCCTCTGACAGTGCAGTACTCCCTCACTACTGACCCTCTGGAAGTGCAGCAGAGCCTCACTACTGCTCCTCTGACAGTGCAGCACTCCCTCAGTACTGACCCTCCGACACTTCGGCGCTCCCTCAGTACTGACCCTCTGACAGTGCAGCACTCCCTCACTACTGACCCTCTGACAATGCAGCACTCCCTCACTACTGACCCACTGACAGTGTAGTGCTCCCTCAGTACTGACCCTCTGACAGTCCAGCACTCCCTCAGTACTGACCCTCTGCCACTCCAGCACTCCCTCAGTACTGACCCTCTGACAGTGCAGCATTCCCGCAGTACTGACCCAACGACAGTGCAGCACTCCCTCAGTACTGACCCTCTGACAGTGTAGTGCTCCCTCAGTACTGACCCTCTGACAGTGTAGCACTCCCTCAGTACTGATCCTCTGACAGTGTAGTGCTCCCTCAGTACTGACCCTCTGAATGTGCAGCAGGCCCTCAGTACTGACCCTCTGACAGTGCAGCACTCCCTCAGTACTGACCCTATGACAGTGTAGCACTCCCTCAGTACTGACCCTCCGACAGTGAAGCACTACCTCAGTACTGACTCTCTGACAGTGCAGCACTCCCTCAGTACTGACACTCAGACAGTGCAGCACTCCCTCAGTACTGACCCTGTGACAGTGCAGCACTCCCTCAGTACTGACCCTCTGACAGTGCAGCACTCCCTCAGTACTGACCCTCTGACAGTGCAGCACTCCCTCAGTACTGAACCTCTGACAGTGCAGCACTCCGTCAATACGGACCCTCTGACAGTGCAGCACTCCCTCAGTACTGACCCTCTGACAGTGCAGCACTCCCTCACTACTGAGCCTCGAACAGTGCAGCACTCCCTCAGTACTGACCCTCTGACAGTGCAGCACTCCCTAAGTACTGACCCTCTGACAGTGCAGCACTCCCTCAGTACTGACCCTCTGACAGTGCAGCACTCCCTCAGTAATGACCCTCTGACAGTGCAGCACTCCCTCAGTACTGACCCTCTGACAGTGCAGCACTCCCTCAGTACTGACCCTCTGACAGTGCAGAACTCCCTCAGTACTGACCATCTGTCAGTGCAGCATTCCCTCAGTACTGACCCTCTGACAGTGCAGCACTCCCTCAGTACTGACCCTCTGTCAGTGCAGCACTCCCTCAGTACTGACTCTCTGACAGTGCAGCACTCCCTCAGTACTCACCCTCTGACAGTGCAGCACTCCCCCAGTACTGATCCTCTAATAGTGTAGTGCTCCCTCAGTACTGACACTCTGACAGTGCAGCAATACCTCAGTAGTGACCCTCTGACAGTGCAGCACTCCCCCAGTACTGAACCTCTGACAGTGTAGTGCTCCTTCAGTACTGATCCTCTGACAGTGCAGCACTCCCTCAATACTGACCCTCTGACAGTGCAGCACTCCCCCAGTACTGATCCTCTGACAGTGTAGTGCTCCCTCAGTACTGACCATCCGACAGTGAAGCACTCCCTCAGTACTGACCATCCGACAGTGCAGCACTCCCTCAGTACTGACCCTCTGACAGTGCAACACTCCCTCAGTTCTGACCCTCTGACAGTGCAGCACTCCCTCAGTACTGACCCTCTGACAGTGCAGCTCTCCCTCAGTACTGATCCTCTGACAGTGCAGCACTACCTCAGTACTCACCCTCTGACAGTGCAACACTCCCTCAGTACTGACCCTCTGACAGTGCAGTACTCCCTCACTACTGACCCTCTGGAAGTGCAGCAGAGCCTCACTACTGCTCCTCTGACAGTGCAGCACTCACTCAGTACTGACCCTCCGACACTTCGGCGCTCCCTCAGTACTGACCCTCTGACAGTGCAGCACTCCCTCACTACTGACCCTCTGACAATGCAGCACTCCCTCACTACTGACCCACTGACAGTGTAGTGCTCCCTCAGTACTGACCCTCTGACAGTCCAGCACTCCCTCAGTACTGACCCTCTGCCACTCCAGCACTCCCTCAGTACTGACCCTCTGACAGTGCAGCATTCCCGCAGTACTGACCCAACGACAGTGCAGCACTCCCTCAGTACTGACCGTCTGACAGTGCAGCACTCCCTCAGTACTGACCCTCCGACAGTGCAGCACATCCTCAGTCCTGACCCTCCGACAGTGCAGCACTCCCTCAGTACTGACCCTCTGACAGTGTAGTGCTCCCTCAATACTGACCCTCCGACAGTGCAGCACTCCCTCAATACTGATCCTCTGACAGTGTAGTGCTCCCTCAGTACTGACCCTCCGACAGTGCACCACTCCCTCAGTACTGACCCTCTGACAGTGTAGTGCTCCCTCAGTACTGACCCTCTGACAGTTTAGTGCTCTCTCAGTACTGACCCTCCGACAGTGCAGCACTTCCTCAGTACTGACCCTCTGACAGTGCCACACTCCCTCAGTACTGACCCTCTTACAGTGTAGCACTCCCTCAGTACTGATCCTCTGACAGTGAAGTGCTCCCTCAGTACTGATCATCTGAATGTGCAGCACCTCCTCAGTACTAACCCTCTGACAGTGCAGCACTCCCTCAATACTGATCCTCTGACAGTGTAGGGCTCTCTCAGTACTGACCCTCTGAATGTGCAGCAATCCCTCAGTGCTCACCCTCTGACAGTGCAGCACTCCCCCAGTTCTGATCCTCTGACATTGTAGAGCTCCCTCAGTACTGACGCTCTGACAGTGCAGCAATCCCTCAGTACTCACCCTCTGACAGTGCAGCACTCCCCCAGTACTGACCCACTGACAGTGTAGTTCTCCCTCATACTGACCCTCTGACACTCCAGCACCCCCTAAGTACTAATTATCTGACAGTGTAGTGCTCCCTCATTACTGACCCTCAGACAGTGCAGCACTTCCTCAGTACTGACACTCCGACAGTGCAGCACTCCCTCAGTACTGACCCTCTGACAGTTTAGTGCTCCCTCAGTACTGACCCTCCGACAGTGCAGCACTTCCTCAGTACTGACCCTCTGACAGTGCAACACTCCCTCAGTACTGACCCTCTGACAGTGCAGCACTCCCTCAGTACTGACCCTCCAACAGTGCAGCACTCCCTCAGTACTGACCCTCTGACAGTCCAGCACTCCCTCAGTCCTGACCCTCTGACACTCCAGCACTCCCTCAGTACTGATCCTTGATAGTGCAGCACTCCTTCGGTACTGATCATCTGACAGTGCAGCACTCCCTCAGTACTGACCCTCTGAAAGTGCAGCAATCCCTCAGTTCTGACCATCTGACAGTGCAGCACTCCCTCAGTACTGACTCTCTGAGAGTGCAGCACTCCCTCAGTACTGACCTTCTGACAGTGCAGCAATCCCTCAGTACTGACTCTCTGACAGTGTAGTGCTCCCTCAGTACTGACCCTCTGACAGTTTGGTGCTCCCTCAGTACTGACCCTCTGACAGTGCAGCACTCCCTCAATACTGATCCTCTGACATTGTAGTGCTCCCTCAGTACTGATCCTCTGATAGTGCAGCACTTCCTCAGTACTGACCCTCCGACAGTGCAGCACTCCCTCAGTACTGACCCTCTGACAGTGCAGCACTCCCTCAGTACTGACCCTCTGACAGTGCAGCACTACCTCAGTACTGACTCTCGACAGTGCAGTACTCCCTCAGTACTGACCCTCTGACAGTGCAGTACTCCCTCAGTACTGACCCTCTGACAGTTCAGCACTCTTCAGTACTGACCCTCCGACAGTTTAGCACTCCCTCAGTACTGACCCTCTGACATGTGCTGCCTCCCTCAGTACTGATCATCTGACAGTGCAGCACTCCCTCAGTACTGACCCTCTGACAGTGCAGCACTCCCTCAGTACTGACCCTCTGACAGTGCAGCACTCCCTCACTACTGACCCTCGAACAGTGCAGCACTCCCTCAGTACTGACCCTCTGACAGTGCAGCACTCCCTCAGTACTGACCCTCTGACAGTGCAGCACTCCCTCAGTAATGACCCTCTGACAGTGCAGCACTCCCTCAGTAATGACCCTCTGACAGTGCAGCACTCCCTCAGTACTGACCCTCTGACAGTGCAGCACTCCCTCAGTACTGACCCTCTGACAGTGCTGCACTCCCTCAGTACTGACCATCTGTCAGTGCAGCATTCCCTCAGTACTGACCCTCTGACATTGCAGCACTCCCTCAGTACTGACCATCTGACAGTGCAGCACTCCCTCAGTACTGAGTCTCTGACAGTGCTGCACTGCCTCATTACTCACCCTCTGACAGTGCAGCACTCCCCCAGTACTGATCCTCTGACAGAGTAGTGCTCCCTCAGTACTGACACTCAGTGCAGCACTACCTCAGTACTGACCCTCTGACAGTGCAGCACTCCCCCAGTACTGAACCTCTGACAGTGTAGTGCTCCCTCAGTACAGATCCTCTGACAGTGCAGCACTCTCTCAATACTGACCCTCTGACAGTGCAGCACTCCCCCAGTACTGATCCTCTGACAATGTAGTGCTCCCTCAGTACTGACCATCCGACAGTGAAGCACTCCCTCAGTACTGACCATCCGACAGTGCAGCAATCCCTCAGTACTGACCCTCTGACAGTGCAACGCTCCCTCAGTTCTGACCCTCTGACAGTGCAGCACTCCCTCAGTACTGACCCTCTGACAGTGCAGCACTCCCTCAGTACAGATCCTCTGACAGTGTAGTGCTCCCTCAGTACTGATCCTCTGACAGTGCAGCACTCCCTCAGTACTCACCCTCTGACAGTGCAACACTCCCTCAGTACTGACACTCTGACAGTGCAGTAATCCCTCACTACTGACCCTCTGGAAGTGCAGCAGACCCTCACTACTGCTCCTCTGACAGTGCAGCACTCCCTCAGTACTGACCCTCCGACACTGCGGCGCTCCCTCAGTACTTACCCTCTGACAGTGCAGCAATCCCTCACTACTGACCCTCTGATAGTGCAGCACTCCCTCACTACTGACCCACTGACAGTGTAGTGCTCCCTCAGTACTGACCCTCTGACAGTCCAGCACTCCCTCAGTACTGACCCTCTGACACTCCAGCACTCCCTCACTACTGACCCTCTGACAGTGCAGCATTCCCGCAGTACTGACCCAACGACAGTGCAGCACTCCCTCAGTACTGACCCTCTGAACGTGCAGCACTCCCTCAGTACTGACCCTCCGACAGTGCAGCACTCCCTCAGTACTGACACTCTGACAGTGTAGTGCTCCCTCAATACTGACCCTCCGACAGTGCAGCACTCCCTCAATACTGATCCTCTGACAGTGTAGTGCTCCCTCAGTACTGACCCTCCGACAGTGCACCACTCCCTCAGTACTGACCCTCTGACAGTGTAGTGCTCCCTCAGTACTGACCCACTGACAGTGTAGCACTCCCTCAGTACTGATCCTCTGACAGTGAAGTGCTCCCTCAGTACTGACCCTCTGACAGTGCAGCAGGCCCTCAGTACTGACCCTCTGACAGTGCAGCACTCCCTCAGTACTGACCCTCTGACAGTTCAGCACTCCCTCAGTACTGACCCTCCGACAGTGAAGCACTACCTCAGTACTGAACATCTGACAGTGCAGCACTCCCTCAGTACTGACACTCAGACAGTGCAGCACTCCCTCAGTACTGACCCTCAGACAGTGCAGCACTCCCTCAATACTGACCCTCTGACAGTGCAGCACTCCCTCAGTACTGACCCTCTGACAGTGCAGCACTCCCTCAGTACTGAACCTCTGACAGTGCAGCACTCCGTCAATACGGACCCTCTGACAGTGCAGCACTCCCTCAGTACTGACCCTCTGACAGTGCAGCACTCCCTCACTACTGAGCCTCGAACAGTGCAGCACTCCCTCAGTACTGACCCTCTGACAGTGCAGCACTCCCTAAGTACTGACCCTCTGACAGTGCAGCACTCCCTCAGTACTGACCCTCTGACAGTGCAGCACTCCCTCAGTAATGACCCTCTGACAGTGCAGCACTCCCTCAGTACTGACCCTCTGACAGTGCAGCACTCCCTCAGTACTGACCCTCTGACAGTGCAGAACTCCCTCAGTACTGACCATCTGTCAGTGCAGCATTCCCTCAGTACTGACCCTCTGACAGTGCAGCACTCCCTCAGTACTGACCCTCTGTCAGTGCAGCACTCCCTCAGTACTGACTCTCTGACAGTGCAGCACTCCCTCAGTACTCACCCTCTGACAGTGCAGCACTCCCCCAGTACTGATCCTCTAATAGTGTAGTGCTCCCTCAGTACTGACACTCTGACAGTGCAGCAATACCTCAGTAGTGACCCTCTGACATG